>NW_022264278.1:0-31735 GCF_002021735.2 Oncorhynchus kisutch | reverse complement strand
TCAGGACCACCAGGCAATAGGATGAAGTCAGGACCAACAGGCAACGGGATGAAGTCAGGACCAACAGGCAATACGGATGAAGTCAGGACCCCCAGGCAATATGGATGAAGTCAAGACCACCAGGCAATAGGATGAACTCAGGACCAACAGGCAAACATGGATGAAGTCAGGACCACCAGGCAATATGGATGAAGTCAGGACCACCAGGCAATATGGATGAAGATGAAGTCAGACCACCAGGCAATATGGATGAAGTCAGGACCAACAGGCATAATGGATGAAGTCAGGACCACCAGGCAATATGGATGAAGTCAGGACCAACAGGCAATATGATGAAGTCAGGACCACAGGCAATATGGATGAAGTCAGGACCACCAGGCAATATGGATCAAAGGACCACCAGGCAATATGGATGAAGTCAGGACCACCAGGCAATATGGATGAAGTCAGGACCACCAGGCAAACGGATGAACTCAGGACCACCAGGCAATACGGATGAAGTCAGGACCACCAGGCAATATGGATGAAGTCAGGACCACCAGGCAATACGGATGAAGTCAGGACCACCAGGCAATATGGATGAAGTCAGGAACCCAGGCAAATGGATGAAGTCAGGACCAAAGGCAATAGGATTCACAGGACCACCAGGCAATATGGATGAAGTCAGGACCACCAGGCAATATGGATGAAGTCAGGACCACCAGGCAATACGATGTGAAGTCAGGACCACCAGGCAATATGATGAAAAGTCAGGACCAACAGGCAATATGGATGAAGTCAGGACCACCAGGCAATATGGATGAACTCAGGACCACCAGGCAATATGGATGAAGTCAGGACCAACAGGCAATATGGATGAAGTCAGGACCACCAGGCAATATGGATGAAGTCAGGACCACCAGGCAATACGGATGAAGTCAGGACAACCAGGCAATATGGATGAAGTCAGGACCACCAGGCAATATGGATGAAGTCAGGACCACCAGGCAAATGGATGAAGTCAGGACCAACAGGCAATATGGATGAAGTCAGGACCACCAGGCAATATGGATGAAGTCAGGACCACCAGGCAATATGGATGAACTCAGGACCACCCAATAGTCAGGCCAATAAGGATGAAGTCAGGACCACCAGGCAATATGGATGAAGTCAGGACCAACAGGCAATATGGATGAAGTCAGGACCAACAGGCAATACGGATGAAGTCAGGACCACCAGGCAATACGGATGAAGTCAGGACCATCAGGCAATACTGATGAACTCAGGACCAACAGGCAAATGGATGAAGTCAGGACCACCAGGCAATATGGATGAAGTCAGGACCACCAGGCAATATGGATGAAGTCAGGACACCAGGCAATATGGATGAAGTCAGGACCAACAGGCAATATGATGAAGTCAGGACCACCAGGCAATACGGATGAAGTCAGGACCCACAGGCAAATGGATGAAGTCAGGACACCCAGGCAATATGGATGAAGTCAGGACCACCAAGGCAATATGGATTCTCAGGACCACAGGCAATATGGATGAAGTCAGGACCACCAGGCAATATGGATGAAGTCAGGACCACCAGGCAATATGGATGAAGTCAGGACCACCAGGCAATATGGATGAAATCAGGACCACCAGGCAATATGGATGAAGTCAGGACCACCAGGCAATATGGATGAAGTCAGGACCACCAGGCAATATGGATGAACTCAGGACCACAGGCAATATGGATGAAGTCAGGACCACCAGGCAATATGGATGAAGTCAGGACCACCAGGCAATATGGATGAAGTCAGGACCACCAGGCAATAGGATGAAGTCAGGACCACCAGGCAATATGGATGAAGTCAGGACCACCAGGCAATAATGGATGAAGTCAGGACCAACAGGCAATATGGATAAAGTCAGGACCACCAGGCAATATGGATGAACTCAGGACCACCAGGCAATATGGATGAAGTCAGGACCACCAGGCAATATGGATGAAGTCAGGACCACCAGGCAATATGGATGAAGTCAGGACCACCAGGCAATATGGATGAAGTCAGGACCAACAGGCAATATGGATGAAGTCAGGACCACCAGGCAATATGGATGAAGTCAGGACCACCAGGCAATATGGATGAAGTCAGGACCAACAGGCAATATGGATGAAGTCAGGACCACCAGGCAATACGGATGAAGTCAGGACCAACAGGCAATATGGATGAAGTCAGGACCACCAGGCAATATGGATGAAGTCAGGACCCAGGCAATATGGATGAAGTCAGGACCAACAGGCAATATGGATGAAGTCAGGACCAACAGGCAATATGGATGAAGTCAGGACCACCAGGCAATATGGATGAAGTCAGGACCACCAGGCAATATGGATGAAGTCAGGACCACCAGGCAATATGGATGAAGTCAGGACCAACAGGCAATATGGATGAAGTCAGGACCAAAGGCAATATGGATGAAGTCAGGACCACCAGGCAATATGGATGAAGTCAGGACCAACAGGACGGATGAAGTCAGGACACCAAAGGCAATACGGATGAAGTCAGGACCACCAGGCAATATGGATGAAGTCAGGACCACCAGGCAATATGGATGAAGTCAGGACCACCAGGCAATATGGATGAAGTCAGGACCACCAGGCAATATGGATGAAGTCAGGACCACCAGGCAATATGGATGAAGTCAGGACCACCAGGCAATATGGAGAAAGGACCACCAGGCAATATGGATGAAGTCAGGACCACCAGGCAATATGGATGAACTCAGGACCACAGGCAATATGGATGAAGTCAGGACCACCAGGCAATATGGATGAAGTCAGGACCAACAGGCAATATGGATGAAGTCAGGACCACCAGGCAATATGGATGAACTCAGGACCACCAGGCAATATGGATGAAGTCAGGACCACCAGGCAATATGGATGAAGTCAGGACCACCAGGCAATATGGATGAAGTCAGGACCAACAGGCAATATGGATGAAGTCAGGACCACCAGGCAATATGATGAACTCAGGACCACCAGGCAATATGGATGAAGTCAGGACCACCAGGCAATATGGATGAAGTCAGGACCACCAGGCAATATGGATGAAGTCAGGACCACCAGGCAATATGGATGAAGTCAGGACCACCAGGCAATATGGATGAAGTCAGGACCAACAGGCAATATGGATGAAGTCAGGACCAACAGGCAATACGGATGAAGTCAGGACCACCAGGCAATATGGATGAAGTCAGGACCACCAGGCAATATGGATGAACTCAGGACCACCAGGCAATATGGATGAAGTCAGGACCACCAGGCAATATGATGAACTCAGGACCACCAGGCAATATGGATGAAGTCAGGACCACCAGGCAATATGGATGAAGTCAGGACCACCAGGCAATATGGATGAACTCAGGACCACCAGGCAATATGGATGAAGTCAGGACCACCAGGCAATATGGATGAAGTCAGGACCACCAGGCAATATGGATGAAGTCAGGACCACCAGGCAATATGGATGAAGTCAGGACCACCAGGCAATATGGATGAAGTCAGGACCAACAGGCAATATGGATGAAGTCAGGACCACCAGGCAATATGGATGAAGTCAGGACCACCAGGCAATATGGATGAAGTCAGGACCACCAGGCAATATGGATGAAGTCAGGACCACCAGGCAATATGGATGAAGTCAGGACCACCAGGCAATATGGATGAAGTCAGGACCAACAGGCAATATGGATGAAGTCAGGACCACCAGGCAATATGGATGAAGTCAGGACCACCAGGCAATACGGATGAAGTCAGGACCACCAGGCAATATGGATGAACTCAGGACCACCAGGCAATATGGATGAACTCAGGACCACCAGGCAATATGGATGAAGTCAGGACCACCAGGCAATATGGATGAACTCAGGACCACCAGGCAATATGGATGAAGTCAGGACCACCAGGCAATATGGATGAAGTCAGGACCAACAGCAATATGGATGAAGTCAGGACCAACAGGCAATATGGATGAAGTCAGGACCACCAGGCAATATGGATGAAGTCAGGACCAACAGGCAATATGGATGAACTCAGGACCACCAGGCAATATGGATGAACTCAGGACCACCAGGCAATAAGGATGAACTCAGGACCACCAGGCAATATGGATGAAGTCAGGACCACCAGGCAATATGGATGAAGTCAGGACCACCAGGCAATATGGATGAAGTCAGGACAACCAGGCAATATGATGAACTCAGGACCACAGGCAATACAATGAAGTCAGGACCAACAGGCAATATGGATGAAGTCAGGACCAACAGGCAATATGGATGAAGTCAGGACCACCAGGCAACATGGATGAAGTCAGGACCAACAGGCAAAATGGATGAAGTCAGGACCAACAGGCAATACGGATGAAGTCAGGACCAACAGGCAATATGGATGAAGTCAGGACCAACAGGCAACGTAGATGTAGTCAGGACCAACAGGCAATATGGATGAACTCAGGACCCCCAGGCAATATGGATGAAGTCAAGACCACCAGGCAATACTGATGAACTCAGGACCAACAGGCAATATGGATGAAGTCAGGACCAACAGGCAATATGGATGAAGTCAGGACCACCAGGCAATATGGATTAACTCAGGAACACCAGGCAATACGGATGAAGTCAGGACCACCAGGCAAATGGATGAAGTCAGGACCAACAGGCAATATGGATGAAGTCAGGACCAACAGGCAAATGGATGAAGTCAGGACCAAAGGCAATATGGATGAAGTCAGGACCAACAGGCAATATGGATGAAGTCAGGACCAACAGGACGGATGAAGTCAGGACCCCAGGCAATACGGATGAAGTCAGGACCAACAGGCAATATGGATGAACTCAGGACCACCAGGCAATACGGATGAACTCAGGACCACCAGGCAATACGGATGAAGTCAGGACCACCAGGCAACATGGATGAAGTCAGGACCACCAGGCAATATGGATTCACAGGACCACCAGGCAATATGGAGGAAGTCAGGACCACCATGCAATATGGATGAACTCAGGACCACCAGGCAATATGGATGAAGTCAGGACCACCAGGCAATACTGATGAACTCAGGACCAACAGGCAATATGGATGAAGTCAGGACCACCAGGCAATATGGATGAACTCAGGACCACCAGGCAATATGGATGAACTCAGGACCACCAGGCAATACGGATGAAGTCAGGACCACCAGGCAATATGGATGAAGTCAGGACCACCAGGCAATATGGATGAAGTCAGGACCACCAGGCAATATGGATGAACTCAGGACCACCAGGCAATATGGATGAAGTCAGGACCACCAGGCAATACGGATGAACTCAGGACCACCAGGCAATACGGATGAACTCTGGACCAACAGGCAATATGGATGAAGTCAGGACCACCAGGCAATATGGATGAAGTCAGGACCAACAGGCAATATGGATTCACAGGACCACCAGGCAATATGGAGGAAGTCAGGACCACCAGGCAATATGGATGAACTCAGGACCACCAGGCAATACGGATGAAGTCGGACCACCAGGCAATATGATGAACTCAGGACCAACAGGCAATATGGATGAAGTCAGGACCACCAGGCAATATGGATGAACTCAGGACCACCAGGCAATAAGGATGAACTCAGGACCACCAGGCAATACGGATGAAGTCAGGACCACCAGGCAATATGGATGAAGTCAGGACCACCAGGCAACATGGATGAAGTCAGGACCACCAGGCAATATGGATGAAGTCAGGACCAACAGGCAATATGGATGAAGTCAGGACCAACAGGCAATATGGATGAACTCAGGACCACCAGGCAATACGGATGAAGTCAGGACCACCAGGCAATATGGATGAAGTCAGGACCACCAGGCAATATGGATGAACTCAGGACCACCAGGCAATAGGATGAAGTCAGGACCACCAGGCAATATGGATGAACTCAGGACCACCAGGCAATATGGATGAAGTCAGGACCACCAGGCAATATGGATGAAGTCAGGACCACCAGGCAATATGGATGAAGTCAGGACCACCAGGCAATATGATGAACTCAGGACCAACAGGCAATACGGATGAAGTCAGGACCACAGGCAATATGGATGAAGTCAGGACCAACAGGCAATATGGATGAAGTCAGGACCACCAGGCAATATGGATGAAGTCAGGACCAACAGGCAATATGGATGAAGTCAGGACCACCAGGCAATACGGATGAAGTCAGGACCAACAGGCAATATGGATGAAGTCAGGACCACAGGCAATATGGATGAAGTCAGGACCAACAGGCAATATGGATGAACTCAGGACCACCAGGCAATATGGATGAACTCAGGACCACCAGGCAATACGGATGAAGTCAGGACCACCAGGCAATATGGATGAAGTCAGGACCAACAGGCAATATGGATGAAGTCAGGACCAACAGGCAATATGGATGAAGTCAGGACCAAAGGCAATATGGATGAAGTCAGGACCAACAGGCAATATGGATGAAGTCAGGACCAACAGGACGGATGAAGTCAGGACCACCAGGCAATATGGATGAACTCAGGACCACCAGGCAATATGGATGAACTCAGGACCACCAGGCAATACGGATGAAGTCAGGACCACCAGGCAATATGGATGAAGTCAGGACCACCAGGCAATATGGATGAAGTCAGGACCACAGGCAATATGGATGAAGTCAGGACCACCAGGCAATATGGATGAAGTCAGGACCACCAGGCAATACGGATGAAGTCAGGACCACCAGGCAATATGGATGAAGTCAGGACCACCAGGCAATATGGATGAAGTCAGGACCACCAGGCAATATGGATGAACTCAGGACCAACAGGCAATATGGATGAAGTCAGGACCACCAGGCAATACGGATGAACTCAGGACCAACAGGCAATATGGATGAACAGGACCACCAGGCAATATGGAGGAAGTCAGGACCACCAGGCAATATGGATGAACTCAGGACCACCAGGCAATATGGATGAAGTTCGGACCACCAGGCAATACTGATGAACTCTGGACCAACAGGCAATATGGATAAAGTCAGGACCAACAGGCAATATGGATGAACTCAGGACCACCAGGCAATAAGGATGAACTCAGGACCACCAGGCAATACGGATGAAGTCAGGACCACCAGGCAATATGGATGAAGTCAGGACCACCAGGCAATATGGATGAAGTCAGGACCACCAGGCAATATGATGAACTCAGGACCAACAGGCAATATGGATGAAGTCAGGACCACCAGGCAATACGGATGAACTCAGGACCACCAGGCAATACGGATGAAGTCAGGACCACCAGGCAACATGGATGAAGTCAGGACCACCAGGCAACATGGATGAAGTCAGGACCAACAGGCAATATGGATGAACAGGACCACCAGGCAATATGGATGAAGTCAGGACCACCAGGCAATATGGATGAACTCAGGACCACCAGGCAATACGGATGAAGTCAGGACCACCAGGCAATATGATGAACTCAGGACCAACAGGCAATATGGATGAAGTCAGGACCACCAGGCAATATGGAGGAAGTCAGGACCACCAGGCAATATGGATGAAGTCAGGACCAACAGGCAATATGGATGAAGTCAGGACCAACAGGCAATATGGATGAAGTCAGGACCAACAGGCAATATGGATGAAGTCAGGACCACCAGGCAATATGGATGAAGTCAGGACCACCAGGCAATATGGATGAAGTCAGGACCAACAGGCAACGTGGATGAAGTCAGGACCAACAGGCAATACGGATGAACTCAGGACCACCAGGCAATACGGATGAAGTCAGGACCACCAGGCAATATGGATTAACTCAGGACCACCAGGCAATACGGATGAAGTCAGGACCACCAGGCAATATGATGAACTCAGGACCAACAGGCAATATGGATGAAGTCAGGACCACCAGGCAATATGGATGAAGTCAGGACCACCAGGCAATATGGATGAAGTCAGGACCACCAGGCAATATGGATGAAGTCAGGACCACCAGGCAATATGGATGAAGTCAGGACCACCAGGCAATATGGATGAAGTCAGGACCACAGGCAATACGGATGAAGTCAGGACCACAGGCAATATGGATGAAGTCAGGACCAACAGGCAATATGGATGAAGTCAGGACCAACAGGCAATACGGATTAACTCAGGACCCCCAGGCAATACGGATGAACTCAGGACCACCAGGCAATACGGATGAAGTCAGGACCACCAGGCAACATGGATGAAGTCAGGACCACCAGGCAATATGGATGAAGTCAGGACCACCAGGCAATATGGATGAAGTCAGGACCAACAGGCAATATGGATGAACAGGACCACCAGGCAATATGGATGAAGTCAGGACCACCAGGCAATATGGATGAACTCAGGACCACCAGGCAATACGGATGAAGTCGGACCACCAGGCAATATGATGAACTCAGGACCAACAGGCAATATGGATGAAGTCAGGACCACCAAGCAATATGGATGAACTCAGGACCACCAGGTAATATGGATGAAGTCAGGACCACCAGGCAATATGGATAAAGTCAGGACCACCAGGCAATATGGATGAACTCAGGACCACCAGGTAATAAGGATGAACTCAGGACCACCAGGCAATACGGATGAACTCAGGACCAACAGGCAATATGGATGCACAGGACCACCAGGCAATATGGAGGAAGTCAGGACCACCATGCAATATGGATGAACTCAGGACCACCAGGCAATATGGATGAAGTTCGGACCACCAGGCAATACTGATGAACTCTGGACCAACAGGCAATATGGATTAAGTCAGGACCAACAGGCAATATGGATGAACTCAGGACCACCAGGTAATAAGGATGAACTCAGGCCCACAGGCACTACGGATGAAGTCAGGACCCACCAGGCAATATGGATGAAGTCAGGACCACCAGGCAACATGGATGAAGTCAGTGACCACCAGGCAATACTGATGAACTCTGGACCAAACAGGCAATATGGACGAAGTTCAGGGCCACCAGGCAATACGGATGAACTCAGGACCACAGGCACTACGATGAAGTCAGGACCACCAGGCAACATGGATGAAGTCAGGACCACCAGGCAACATGGATGAAGTCAGGACCAACAGGCAATATGATTCACAGGACCACCAGGCAATATGGAGGAAGTCAGGACCACCATGCAATATGGATGAACTCAGGACCACCAGGCAATACGGATGAAGTTCGGACCACCAGGCAATACTGATGAACTCTGGACCAACAGGCAATATGGATGAAGTCAGGACCACCAGGCAATATGGATGAACTCAGGACCACCAGGCAATAAGGATGAACTCAGGACCACCAGGCAATACGGATGAAGTCAGGACCACCAGGCAATATGGATGAAGTCAGGACCACCAGGCAATATGGATGAAGTCAGGACCACCAGGCAATATGGATGAAGTCAGGACCAACAGGCAATATGGATGAACTCAGGACCACCAGGCAATACGGATGAAGTCAGGACCAACAGGCAACGTGGATGAAGTCAGGACCACCAGGCAATACAGATGAAGTCAGGACCAACAGGCAACGTGGATGAAGTCAGGACCAACAGGCAATATGGATGAAGTCAGGACCAACAGGCAATACGGATGAACTCAGGACCACCAGGCAATACGGATGAAGTCAGGACCACCAGGCAATATGATGAACTCAGGACCAACAGGCAATATGGATGAAGTCAGGACCACCAGGCAATATGGATGAACTCAAGGACCCGACCAGGTAAATAGGATGAACTCAGTACCAACCAGGCAATAATGGATGACTCAGGAACACCAGGCAATACGAATAAACGTCAGGACCACAGGCATTGTGGATGAAGTCACCACCAACGAGTCAAAAATGCATTCAAGTCAGGACACACCGGGCAATACGGATGAAGTCAGGGACCAAACAGGCAATGTGGTAGGAAGTCAGGACACACCAGGCAATCAGATGAAGTCAGGACCAACAGGCAATAATGGATTGAAACTCAGGACCACCAGGCAAAATGGATGAACTCAGGACGCACCAGGGCAATATTGGATGAACTCAGGACCACCAGGTAATAAGGATGAACTCAGGAACCAACCAGGCAATCATGAATGAACTCAGGACCACCAGGCAATATGGATGAAGTCAGGACCAACAGGCAACATGGATGAAGTCAGGACCACCTGGCAACAATGCCATGAAGTCAGGACCACCAGGCAATATGGATGAAGTCAGGACCAACAGGCAATATGGATTCACAGGACCACCAGGCAATATGGAGGAAGTCAGGACCACCAGGCAATATGATGAACTCAGGACCACCAGGCAATACGGATGAAGTCAGGACCACCAGGCAATATGGATGAACTCAGGACCACCAGGCAATATGGATGAAGTCAGGACCAACAGGCAATATGGATGAAGTCAGGACCAACAGGCAACATGGATGAAGTCAGGACCACCAGGCAATATGGATGAAGTCAGGACCAACAGGCAATATGGATGAACTCAGGACCACCAGGTAATAAGGATGAACTCAGGACCACCAGGCAATATGGATGAACTCAGGACCACCAGGCAATATGGATGAAGTCAGGACCACCAGGCAATATGGATGAAGTCAGGACCACCAGGCAACATGGATGAAGTCAGGACAACCAGGCAATACTGATGAACTCAGGACCAACAGGCAATACAAATAAAGTCAGGACCAACAGGCAACATGGATGAAGTCAGGACCAACAGGCAACATGGATGAAGTCAGGACCACCAGGCAACATGGATGAAGTCACCAACAACAGGCAAAATGCATGAAGTTAGGACCACCAGGCAATACGGATGAAGTCAGGACCAACAGGCAATATGGATGAAGTCAGGACCAACAGGCAACGTGGATGTAGTCAGGACCAACAGGCAATACGGATGAACTCAGGACCCCCAGGCAATGTGGATGAAGTCAAGACCACCACGCAATACTGATGTACTCTGGACCAACTGGCAATATGGATGAAGTCAGGACCAACAGGCAATATGGATGAACTCAGAACCACCAGGCAATACGGATGAACTCAGGACCACCAGGCAATACGGATGTATTCAGGACCACCAGGCAACATGGATGAAGTCAGGACCAACAGGCTATATGGATGAAGTCAGGACAAACAGGCAAAATGGATGAAGTCAGGACCAACAGGCAATATGGATTCACAGGACCACCAGGCAATATGGAGGAAGTCAGGACCACCATGCAATATGGATGAACTCAGGACCACCAGGCAATACGGATGAAGTTCGGACCACCAGGCAATAATGATGAACTCTGGACCAACAGCAATATGGATAAAGTCAGGACCACCAGGCAATATGGATGAACTCAGGACCACCAGGTAATAAGGATGAACTCAGGCCCACCAGGCACTACGGATGAAGTCAGGACCAGCAGGCAATATGGATGAAGTCAGGACCACCAGGCAACATGGATGAAGTCAGGACCACCAGGCAATATGGATGAAGTCAGGACCAACAGGCAACGTTGATGAAGTCAGGACCAACAGGCAATACGGATGAACTCAGGACCACCAGGCAATACGGATGAAGTCAAGACCACCAGGCAATACGGATGAACTCAGGACCACCAGGCAATACGGATGAAGTCAAGACCACCAGGCAATACTGATGAACTCAGGACCAACAGGCAATATGGATGAAGTTAGGACCACCAGGCAATATGGATGAACTCAGGACCACCAGGTAATATGGATAAACTCAGGACCACCAGGAAATATGGATGAACTCAGGACCACCAGGCAATATGGATGAAGTCAGGACCACCAGGCAATATGGATGAACTCAGGACCACAAGGCAATACGAATAAAGTCAGGACCAACAGGCAACGTGGATGAAGTCAGGACCAACAGGCAATATGGATGAAGTCAGGACCAACAGGCAATACGGATTAACTCAGGACCCCCAGGCAATACGGATGAAGTCAAGACCACCAGGCAATACTGATGAACTCAGGACCAACAGGCAATATGGATGAAGTCAGGACCACCAGGCAATATGGATGAACTCAGGACCACCATGTAATACGGATGAACTCAGTACCACCAGGCAATATGGATGAACTCAGGACCACCAGGCAATACGATTAAAGTCAGGACCAACAGGCAATGTGGATGAAGTCACCACCAGCAGTCAAAATGCATTAAGTCAGGACCACCGGGCAATACAGATGAAGTCAGGACCAACAGGCAATGTGGAGGAAGTCAGGACAACCAGGCAATACAGATGAAGTCAGGACCACCAGGCAATACAGATGAAGTCAGGACCAACAGGCAATATGGATGAACTCAGGACCACCAGGCAAAATGGATGAACTCAGGACCACCAGGCAATATGGATGAACTCAGGACCACCAGGTAATATGGATGAACTCAGGACCACCAGGCAAAATGGATGAACTCAGGACCACCAGGCAATATGGATGAACTCAGGACCACCAGGTAATAAGGATGAACTCAGAACCACCAGGCAATATGAATGAACTCAGGACCACCAGGCAATATGGATGAAGTCAGGACCAACAGGCAACATGGATGAAGTCAGGACCACCTGGCAACATGAATGAAGTCAGGACCACCAGGGCAACATGGATGAAGTCAGGACCAACAGGCAATATGGATTCACAGGACCACCAGTCAATATGGAGGAAGTCAGGACCACCAGGCAATATGGAGGAAGTCAGGACCACCAGGCAATACTGATGAACTCAGGACCACCAGGCAATACGGATGAAGTTCGGACCACCAGGCAATACTGATGAACTCTGGACCAACAGGTAATATGGATAAAGTCAGGACCACCAGGCAATATGGATGAACTCAGGACCACCAGGTAATAATGATGAACTCAGGACCACCAGGTAATATGGATGAACTAATGACCACCAGGTAATATGGATGAAGTCAGGCCCACCAGGCAATATGGATTAACTCAGGACCACCAGGCAATATGGATGAACTCAGAACCACCTGGCAATATGGATGAAGTCAGGACCAACAGTCAATATGGATGAAGTCAGGACCAACAGGCAACATGGATGAAGTCAGGACCACCTGGCAACATGGATGAAGTCAGGACCAACAGGCAATATGGATGAACTCAGGACCACCAGGTAATAAGGATGAACTCAGGACCACCAGGTAATAAGGATGAACTCAGGACCACCAGGCAATATGGATGAAGTCAGGACCACCAGGCAATATGGATGAAGTCAGGACCACCAGGCAACATGGATGAAGTCAGGACAACCAGGCAATACTGATGAACTCTGGACCAACAGGCAATACAAATAAAGTCAGGACCAACAGGCAACATGGATGAAGTCAGGACCAACAGGCAACATGGATGAAGTCAGGACCACCAGGCAACATGGATGAAGTCACCACCAACAGGCAAAATGCATGAAGTTAGGACCACCAGGCAATATGGATGAAGTCAGGACCAACAGGCAATATGGATGAAGTCAGGACCAACAGGCAACGTGGATGTAGTCAGGACCAACAGGCAATACGGATGAACTCAGGACCCCCAGGCAATGTGGATGAAGTCAAGACCACCACGCAATACTGATGTACTCTGGACCAACTGGCAATATGGATGAAGTCAGGACCAACAGGCAATATGGATGAACTCAGAACCACCAGGCAATACGGATGAACTCAGGACCACCAGGCAATACGGATGTATTCAGGACCACCAGGCAACATGGATGAAGTCAGGACCAACAGGCTATATGGATGAAGTCAGGACAAACAGGCAAAATGGATGAAGTCAGGACCACCTGGCAATATGGATGAAGTCAGGACCAACAGTCAATATGGATGAAGTCAGGACCAACAGGCAACATGGATGAAGTCAGGACCACCTGGCAACATGGATGAAGTCAGGACCAACAGGCAATATGGATGAACTCAGGACCACCAGGTAATAAGGATGAACTCAGGACCACCAGGTAATAAGGATGAACTCAGGACCACCAGGCAATATGGATGAAGTCAGGACCACCAGGCAATATGGATGAAGTCAGGACCACCAGGCAACATGGATGAAGTCAGGACAACCAGGCAATACTGATGAACTCTGGACCAACAGGCAATACAAATAAAGTCAGGACCAACAGGCAACATGGATGAAGTCAGGACCAACAGGCAACATGGATGAAGTCAGGACCACCAGGCAACATGGATGAAGTCACCACCAACAGGCAAAATGCATGAAGTTAGGACCACCAGGCAATATGGATGAAGTCAGGACCAACAGGCAATATGGATGAAGTCAGGACCAACAGGCAACGTGGATGTAGTCAGGACCAACAGGCAATACGGATGAACTCAGGACCCCCAGGCAATGTGGATGAAGTCAAGACCACCACGCAATACTGATGTACTCTGGACCAACTGGCAATATGGATGAAGTCAGGACCAACAGGCAATATGGATGAACTCAGAACCACCAGGCAATACGGATGAACTCAGGACCACCAGGCAATACGGATGTATTCAGGACCACCAGGCAACATGGATGAAGTCAGGACCAACAGGCTATATGGATGAAGTCAGGACAAACAGGCAAAATGGATGAAGTCAGGACCAACAGGCAATATGGATTCACAGGACCACCAGGCAATATGGAGGAAGTCAGGACCACCATGCAATATGGATGAACTCAGGACCACCAGGCAATACGGATGAAGTTCGGACCACCAGGCAATAATGATGAACTCTGGACCAACAGGCAATATGGATAAAGTCAGGACCACCAGGCAATATGGATGAACTCAGGACCACCAGGTAATAAGGATGAACTCAGGCCCACCAGGCACTACGGATGAAGTCAGGACCAGCAGGCAATATGGATGAAGTCAGGACCACCAGGCAACATGGATGAAGTCAGGACCACCAGGCAATATGGATGAAGTCAGGACCAACAGGCAACGTTGATGAAGTCAGGACCAACAGGCAATACGGATGAACTCAGGACCACCAGGCAATACGGATGAAGTCAAGACCACCAGGCAATACGGATGAACTCAGGACCACCAGGCAATACGGATGAAGTCAAGACCACCAGGCAATACTGATGAACTCAGGACCAACAGGCAATATGGATGAAGTTAGGACCACCAGGCAATATGGATGAACTCAGGACCACCAGGTAATATGGATGAACTCAGGACCACCAGGCAATATGGATGAACTCAGGACCACCAGGCAATATGGATGAAGTCAGGACCACCAGGCAATATGGATGAACTCAGGACCACAAGGCAATACGGATGAAGTCAGGACCAACAGGCAATATGGATGAAGTCAGGACCAACAGGCAATATGGATGAAGTCAGGACCAACAGGCAATACGGATGAACTCAGGACCCCAGGCAATACGGATGAAGTCAGGACCACCAGGCAATACTGATGAACTCAGGACCAACAGGCAATATGGATGAAGTCAGGACCACCAGGCAATATGGATGAACTCAGGACCACCAGGCAATATGGATGAACTCAGGACCACCAGGCAATATGGATGAACTCAGGACCACCAGGCAATACGATTAAAGTCAGGACCACCAGGCAATATGGATGAAGTCAGGACCACCAGGCAAAATGGATGAAGTCAGGACCACCAGGCAATATGGATGAAGTCAGGACCACCAGGCAATATGGATGAAGTCAGGACCACCAGGCAATGGATGAAGTCAGGACCACCAGGCAATACGGATGAAGTCAGGACCAACAGGCAATATGGATGAACTCAGGACCACCAGGCAATATGGATGAACTCAGGACCACCAGGCAATATGGATGAACTCAGGACCACCAGGCAATATGGATGAACTCAGGACCACCAGGCAAAATGGATGAACTCAGGACCACCAGGCAATATGGATGAACTCAGGACCACCAGGCAATATGGATGAACTCAGGACCACCAGGCAATATGGATGAACTCAGGACCACCAGGCAATATGGATGAAGTCAGGACCAACAGGCAATATGGATGAAGTCAGGACCACCAGGCAATATGATGAAGTCAGGACCACCAGGCAATATGGATGAAGTCAGGACCAACAGGCAATATGGATGAACAGGACCACCAGGCAATATGGATGAAGTCAGGACCACCAGGCAATATGGATGAAGTCAGGACCACCAGGCAATACTGATGAACTCAGGACCACCAGGCAATACGGATGAAGTCAGGACCACCAGGCAATATGATGAACTCAGGACCAACAGGCAATATGGATGAAGTCAGGACCACCAGGCAATATGGATGAACTCAGGACCACCAGGCAATATGATGAACTCAGGACCACCAGGCAATATGGATGAACTCAGGACCACCAGGCAATATGGATGAAGTCAGGACCACCAGGCAATATGGATGAACTCAGGACCACCAGGCAATATGGATGAACTCAGGACCACCAGGCAATATGGATGAAGTCAGGACCAACAGGCAATATGGATGAAGTCAGGACCAACAGGCAATATGGATGAAGTCAGGACCAGCAGGCAATATGGATGAAGTCAGGACCAACAGGCAATATGGATGAACTCAGGACCACCAGGCAATATGGATGAACTCAGGACCACCAGGCAATATGGATGAACTCAGGACCACCAGGCAATATGGATGAAGTCAGGACCACCAGGCAATATGGATGAAGTCAGGACCACCAGGCAACATGGATGAAGTCAGGACCACCAGGCAATACTGATGAACTCAGGACCAACAGGACCAACAGGCAATATGGATGAAGTCAGGACCAACAGGCAACATGGATGAAGTCAGGACCAACAGGCAACATGGATGAAGTCAGGACCACCAGGCAATATGGATGAAGTCAGGACCAACAGGCAAAATGGATGAAGTCAGGACCACCAGGCAATATGGATGAAGTCAGGACCAACAGGCAATATGGATGAAGTCAGGACCAACAGGCAACGTGGATGAAGTCAGGACCAACAGGCAATACGGATGAACTCAGGACCACCAGGCAATACGGATGAAGTCAGGACCACCAGGCAATACTGATGAACTCAGGACCAACAGGCAATATGGATGAAGTCAGGACCAACAGGCAATATGGATGAACTCAGGACCACCAGGCAATATGGATGAAGTCAGGACCACCAGGCAATACGGATGAAGTCAGGACCACCAGGCAATATGGATGAAGTCAGGACCAACAGGCAATATGGATGAAGTCAGGACCAACAGGCAATATGGATGAAGTCAGGACCACCAGGCAATATGGATGAAGTCAGGACCAACAGGCAATATGGATGAAGTCAGGACCACCAGGCAATATGGATGAAGTCAGGACCACCAGGCAATATGGATGAAGTCAGGACCACCAGGCAATATGGATGAACTCAGGACCACCAGGCAATATGGATGAACTCAGGACCACCAGGCAATATGGATGAAGTCAGGACCACCAGGCAATATGGATGAAGTCAGGACCACCAGGCAATATGGATGAAGTCAGGACCACCAGGCAAATGGATGAAGTCAGGACCAACAGGCAATATGGATGAACTCAGGACCAACAGGCAATATGGATAAAGTCAGGACCACCAGGCAATATGGATGAAGTCAGGACCACCAGGCAATATGGATGAAGTCAGGACCACCAGGCAATATGGATGAAGTCAGGACCAACAGGCAATATGGATGAAGTCAGGACCAACAGGCAATATGGATGAAGTCAGGACCACCAGGCAATATGGATGAAGTCAGGACCAACAGGCAATATGGATGAAGTCAGGACCACAGGCAATACGGATGAAGTCAGGACCCCAGGCAATATGGATGAAGTCAGGACCACCAGGCAATGGATGAACTCAGGACCACCAGGCAATATGGATGAAGTCAGGACCACCAGGCAATATGGATGAAGTCAGGACCACCAGGCAATATGGATGAAGTCAGGACCACCAGGCAATATGGATGAAGTCAGGACCACCAGGCAATATGGATGAAGTCAGGACCAACAGGCAATATGGATGAAGTCAGGACCACCAGGCAATATGGATGAAGTCAGGACCACCAGGCAATATGGATGAAGTCAGGACCACCAGGCAATATGGATGAAGTCAGGACCACCAGGCAATACGGATGAAGTCAGGACCACCAGGCAATATGGATGAAGTCAGGACCACCAGGCAATATGGATGAACTCAGGACCACCAGGCAATATGGATGAAGTCAGGACCACCAGGCAATATGGATGAAGTCAGGACCACCAGGCAACATGGATGAAGTCAGGACCACCAGGCAACATGGATGAAGTCAGGACCACCAGGCAATATGGATGAAGTCAGGACCAACAGGCAATATGGATTCACAGGACCACCAGGCAATATGGAGGAAGTCAGGACCACCAGGCAATATGGATGAACTCAGGACCACCAGGCAATATGGATGAAGTCAGGACCACCAGGCAATACTGATGAACTCAGGACCAACAGGCAATATGGATGAAGTCAGGACCACCAGGCAATATGGATGAACTCAGGACCACCAGGCAATATGGATGAACTCAGGACCACCAGGCAATATGGATGAAGTCAGGACCACCAGGCAATATGGATGAAGTCAGGACCACCAGGCAATATGGATGAAGTCAGGACCACCAGGCAATATGATGAACTCAGGACCAACAGGCAATATGGATGAAGTCAGGACCACCAGGCAATACGGATGAACTCAGGACCACCAGGCAATACGGATGAAGTCAGGACCACCAGGCAATATGGATGAAGTCAGGACCACCAGGCAATATGGATGAAGTCAGGACCAACAGGCAATATGGATGAACAGGACCACCAGGCAATATGGATGAAGTCAGGACCACCAGGCAATATGGATGAACTCAGGACCACCAGGCAATACGGATGAAGTCAGGACCACCAGGCAATATGATGAACTCAGGACCACAGGCAATATGGATGAAGTCAGGACCACCAGGCAATATGGATGAACTCAGGACCACCAGGCAATATGGATGAACTCAGGACCACCAGGCAATACGGATGAAGTCAGGACCACCAGGCAATATGGATGAAGTCAGGACCACCAGGCAACATGGATGAAGTCAGGACCACCAGGCAATATGGATGAAGTCAGGACCAACAGGCAATAAGGATGAACTCAGGACCACCAGGCAATATGGATGAAGTCAGGACCACCAGGCAATATGGATGAAGTCAGGACCACCAGGCAATACGGATGAAGTCAGGACCACCAGGCAAAATGCATGAAGTCAGGACCAACAGGCAATATGGATAAAGTCAGGACCACCAGGCAATATGGATGAACTCAGGACCACCAGGCAATATGGATGAAGTCAGGACCACCAGGCAATATGATGAAGTCAGGACACACAGGCAATATGGATGAAGTCAGGACCACCAGGCAATATGGATGAAGTCAGGACCACCAGGCAATATGGATGAAGTCAGGACCACCAGGCAATATGGATGAACTCAGGACCACCAGGCAATATGGATGAAGTCAGGACCACCAGGCAATATGGATGAAGTCAGGACCACCAGGCAATATGGATGAAGTCAGGACCAACAGGCAATATGGATGAAGTCAGGACCAACAGGCAATATGGATGAAGTCAGGACCACCAGGCAATATGGATGAACTCAGGACCACCAGGCAATATGGATGAAGTCAGGACCACCAGGCAATATGGATGAAGTCAGGACCACCAGGCAATATGGATGAAGTCAGGACCACCAGGCAATATGGATGAAGTCAGGACCAACAGGCAATATGGATGAACAGGACCACCAGGCAATATGGATGAAGTCAGGACCACCAGGCAATATGGATGAAGTCAGGACCACCAGGCAATATGGATGAAGTCAGGACCACCAGGCAATATGATGAAGTCAGGACCAACAGGCAATATGGATGAAGTCAGGACCACCAGGCAATATGGATGAACTCAGGACCACCAGGTAATATGGATGAAGTCAGGACCACCAGGCAATATGGATGAAGTCAGGACCACCAGGCAATATGGATGAAGTCAGGACCACCAGGCAATATGGATGAACTCAGGACCACCAGGCAATACGGATGAAGTCAGGACCAACAGGCAATATGGATGAAGTCAGGACCACCAGGCAATATGGATGAAGTCAGGACCACCAGGCAATATGGATGAAGTCAGGACCAACAGGCAATATGGATGAAGTCAGGACCACCAGGCAATATGGATGAAGTCAGGACCAACAGGCAATATGGATGAAGTCAGGACCAACAGGCAATATGGATGAAGTCAGGACCAACAGGCAATATGGATGAACTCAGGACCACCAGGCAATATGGATGAAGTCAGGACCACCAGGCAATATGATGAAGTCAGGACCAACAGGCAATATGGATGAAGTCAGGACCAACAGGCAATATGGATGAACTCAGGACCACCAGGCAATACGGATGAACTCAGGACCACCAGGCAATACGGATGAAGTCAGGACCACCAGGCAATATGGATGAAGTCAGGACCAACAGGCAATATGGATGAAGTCAGGACCAACAGGCAATATGGATGAAGTCAGGACCAACAGGCAATATGGATGAACAGGACCACCAGGCAATATGGATGAAGTCAGGACCACCAGGCAATATGGATGAACTCAGGACCACCAGGCAATACGGATGAAGTCAGGACCACCAGGCAATATGATGAACTCAGGACCAACAGGCAATATGGATGAAGTCAGGACCACCAGGCAATATGGATGAACTCAGGACCACCAGGCAATAGGATGAACTCAGGACCACCAGGCAATACGGATGAAGTCAGGACCACCAGGCAATATGGATGAAGTCAGGACCACCAGGCAATATGGATGAAGTCAGGACCACCAGGCAATATGGATGAAGTCAGGACCAACAGGCAATATGGATGAACTCAGGACCACCAGGCAATATGGATGAAGTCAGGACCACCAGGCAATATGGATGAAGTCAGGACCACCAGGCAACATGGATGAAGTCAGGACCACCAGGCAATACTGATGAACTCAGGACCAACAGGCAATACGGATGAAGTCAGGACCAACAGGCAATATGGATGAAGTCAGGACCACAGGCAATATGGATGAAGTCAGGACCACCAGGCAATATGGATGAAGTCAGGACCAACAGGCAATATGGATGAAGTCAGGACCACCAGGCAATATGGATGAAGTCAGGACCAACAGGCAATATGGATGAAGTCAGGACCAACAGGCAATATGGATGAAGTCAGGACCAACAGGCAATACGGATGAACTCAGGACCACCAGGCAATATGGATGAAGTCAGGACCACCAGGCAATACTGATGAACTCAGGACCAACAGGCAATATGGATGAAGTCAGGACCAACAGGCAATATGGATGAACTCAGAACCACCAGGCAATACGGATGAACTCAGGACCACCAGGCAATACGGATGAAGTCAGGACCACCAGGCAATACTGATGAACTCTGGACCAACAGGCAATATGGATGAAGTCAGGACCAACAGGCAATATGGATGAAGTCAGGACCAACAGGCAATATGGATTCACAGGACCACCAGGCAATATGGAGGAAGTCAGGACCACCAGGCAATACGGATGAACTCAGGACCACCAGGCAATACGGATGAAGTCAGGACCACCAGGCAATATGATGAACTCAGGACCAACAGGCAATATGGATGAAGTCAGGACCACCAGGCAATATGGATGAACTCAGGACCACCAGGCAATAAGGATGAACTCAGGACCACCAGGCAATACGGATGAAGTCAGGACCACCAGGCAATATGGATGAAGTCAGGACCACCAGGCAATATGGATGAAGTCAGGACCACCAGGCAATATGGATGAAGTCAGGACCAACAGGCAATATGGATGAAGTCAGGACCAACAGGCAATATGGATGAAGTCAGGACCACCAGGCAATATGGATGAAGTCAGGACCACCAGGCAATATGGATGAAGTCAGGACCACCAGGCAATATGGATGAAGTCAGGACCAACAGGCAATATGGATGAAGTCAGGACCAACAGGCAATATGGATGAAGTCAGGACCACCAGGCAATATGGATGAACAGGACCACCAGGCAATATGGATGAAGTCAGGACCACCAGGCAATATGGATGAAGTCAGGACCACCAGGCAATATGGATGAAGTCAGGACCACCAGGCAATATGATGAACTCAGGACCAACAGGCAATGGATGAAGTCAGGACCAACAGGCAATATGGATGAAGTCAGGACCACCAGGCAATATGGATGAAGTCAGGACCACCAGGCAATATGGATGAAGTCAGGACCAACAGGCAATATGGATGAAGTCAGGACCACCAGGCAATATGGATGAAGTCAGGACCAACAGGCAATACGGATGAAGTCAGGACCACCAGGCAATATGGATGAAGTCAGGACCACCAGGCAATATGATGAACTCAGGACCAACAGGCAATATGGATGAAGTCAGGACCAACAGGCAATATGGATGAACTCAGGACCACCAGGCAATACGGATGAACTCAGGACCACCAGGCAATACGGATGAAGTCAGGACCACCAGGCAATATGGATGAAGTCAGGACCAACAGGCAATATGGATGAAGTCAGGACCAACAGGCAATATGGATGAAGTCAGGACCAACAGGCAATATGGATTCAGGACCACCAGGCAATATGGATGAAGTCAGGACCACCAGGCAATATGGATGAACTCAGGACCACCAGGCAATACGGATGAAGTCAGGACCACCAGGCAATATGATGAACTCAGGACCAACAGGCAATATGGATGAAGTCAGGACCACCAGGCAATATGGATGAACTCAGGACCACCAGGCAATAAGGATGAACTCAGGACCACCAGGCACTACGGATGAAGTCAGGACCACCAGGCAATATGGATGAAGTCAGGACCACCAGGCAATATGGATGAAGTCAGGACCACCAGGCAATATGGATGAAGTCAGGACCAACAGGCAATATGGATGAAGTCAGGACCAACAGGCAATACGGATGAACTCAGGACCACCAGGCAATATGGATGAAGTCAGGACCACCAGGCAATATGGATGAACTCAGGACCACCAGGCAATACGGATGAAGTCAGGACCACCAGGCAATATGATGAACTCAGGACCAACAGGCAATATGGACGAAGTCAGGCCCACCAGGCAATATGGATTAACTCAGGACCACCAGGCAATATGGATGAACTCAGGACCACCAGGTAATAAGGATGAACTCAGGACCACCAGGTAATAAGGATGAACTCAGGACCACCAGGCAATATGGATGAAGTCAGGACCACCAGGCAATACGGATGAAGTCAGGACCAACAGGCAATATGGATGAAGTCAGGACCACAGGCAATATAGATGAAGTCAGGACCAACAGGCAATATGGATGAAGTCAGGACCACCAGGCAATATGGATGAAGTCAGGACCACCAGGCAATATGATGAAGTCAGGACCAACAGGCAATATGGATGAAGTCAGGACCACCAGGCAATATGGATGAACTCAGGACCACCAGGCAATATGGATGAACTCAGGACCACCAGGCAATATGGATGAACTCAGGACCACCAGGTAATATGGATGAAGTCAGGACCACCAGGCAATATGGATGAAGTCAGGACCACCAGGCAATATGGATGAAGTCAGGACCACCAGGCAATACTGATGAACTCAGGACCAACAGGCAATACAAATGAAGTCAGGACCAACAGGCAATATGGATGAAGTCAGGACCAACAGGCAATATGGATGAAGTCAGGACCACCAGGCAACATGGATGAAGTCAGGACCAACAGGCAAAATGGATGAAGTCAGGACCACCAGGCAATACGGATGAAGTCAGGACCAACAGGCAATATGGATGAAGTCAGGACCAACAGGCAATACGGATGAAGTCAGGACCAACAGGCAATACGGATGAACTCAGGACCCCCAGGCAATGTGGATGAAGTCAGGACCACCAGGCAATACTGATGAAGTCAGGACCAACAGGCAATATGGATGAAGTCAGGACCAACAGGCAATATGGATGAACTCAGAACCACCAGGCAATACGGATGAACTCAGGACCACCAGGCAATACGGATGTATTCAGGACCACCAGGCAACATGGATGAAGTCAGGACCAACAGGCAATATGGATGAAGTCAGGACAACAGGCAAAATGGATGAAGTCAGGACCAACAGGCAATATGGATTCACAGGACCACCAGGCAATATGGATGAAGTCAGGACCACCAGGCAATATGGATGAACTCAGGACCACCAGGCAATACGGATGAAGTCGGACCACCAGGCAATATGATGAACTCAGGACCAACAGGCAATATGGATGAAGTCAGGACCACCAGGCAATATGGATGAACTCAGGACCACCAGGCAATAAGGATGAACTCAGGACCACCAGGCAATACGGATGAAGTCAGGACCACCAGGCAATATGGATGAAGTCAGGACCACCAGGCAATATGGATGAAGTCAGGACCACCAGGCAATATGGATGAAGTCAGGACCAACAGGCAACGTTGATGAAGTCAGGACCAACAGGCAATACGGATGAACTCAGGACCACCAGGCAATATGGATGAAGTCAGGACCACCAGGCAATACGGATGAACTCAGGACCACCAGGCAATACGGATGAAGTCAGGACCACCAGGCAATATGATGAACTCAGGACCAACAGGCAATATGGATGAAGTCAGGACCACCAGGCAATATGGATGAACTCAGGACCACCAGGCAATATGGATGAACTCAGGACCACCAGGCAATATGGATGAACTCAGGACCACCAGGCAATATGGATGAAGTCAGGACCACCAGGCAATATGGATGAACTCAGGACCACAAGGCAATACGAATGAAGTCAGGACCAACAGGCAACGTGGATGAAGTCAGGACCAACAGGCAATATGGATGAAGTCAGGACCAACAGGCAATACGGATGAACTCAGGACCCCCAGGCAATACGGATGAAGTCAGGACCACCAGGCAATACTGATGAACTCAGGACCAACAGGCAATATGGATGAAGTCAGGACCACCAGGCAATATGGATGAACTCAGGACCACCAGGCAATATGGATGAACTCAGGACCACCAGGCAATATGGATGAACTCAGGACCACCAGGCAATACGATGAAGTCAGGACCAACAGGCAATATGGATGAAGTCACCACCAGGCAAAATGGATGAAGTCAGGACCACCAGGCAATACGGATGAAGTCAGGACCAACAGGCAATATGGATGAAGTCAGGACAACCAGGCAATACAGATGTAGTCAAGACCACCAGGCAATACTGATGTACTCTGGACCAACAGGCAATATGGATGAAGTCAGGACCAGCAGGTAATATGGATAAAGTCAGGCCCACCAGGCAATATGGATTAACTCAGGAACACCAGGCAATATGGATGAACTCAGGACCACCAGGCAATATGGATGAACTCAGGACCACCAGGCAATATGGATGAACTCAGGACCACCAGGCAATATGGATGAACTCAGGACCACCAGGCAATATGGATGAACTCAGGACCACCAGGCAATATGGATGAAGTCAGGACCAACAGGCAACATGGATGAAGTCAGGACCACCAGGCAATATGGATGAAGTCAGGACCACCAGGCAACATGGATGAAGTCAGGACCAACAGGCAATATGGATTCACAGGACCACCAGGCAATATGGAGGAAGTCAGGACCACCAGGCAATATGGATGAAGTCAGGACCACCAGGCAATATGGATGAACTCAGGACCACCAGGCAATACGGATGAAGTTCGGACCACCAGGCAATACTGATGAACTCTGGACCAACAGGCAATATGGATAAAGTCAGGACCACCAGGCAATATGGATGAACTCAGGACCACCAGGCAATAAGGATGAACTCAGGACCACCAGGTAATAATGATGAACTCAGGACCACCAGGTAATATGGATGAACTCAGGACCACCAGGCAATATGGATGAAGTCAGGACCACCAGGCAATATGGATGAACTCAGGACCACCAGGCAATATGGATGAACTCAGGACCACCAGGCAATATGGATGAAGTCAGGACCAACAGGCAATATGGATGAAGTCAGGACCAACAGGCAACATGGATGAAGTCAGGACCACCAGGCAACATGGATGAAGTCAGGACCAACAGGCAATATGGATGAACTCAGGACCACCAGGCAATAAGGATGAACTCAGGACCACCAGGCAATAAGGATGAACTCAGGACCACCAGGCAATATGGATGAAGTCAGGACCACCAGGCAATATGGATGAAGTCAGGACCACCAGGCAACATGGATGAAGTCAGGACAACCAGGCAATACTGATGAACTCTGGACCAACAGGCAATACAAATAAAGTCAGGACCAACAGGCAACATGGATGAAGTCAGGACCAACAGGCAACATGGATGAAGTCAGGACCACCAGGCAACATGGATGAAGTCACCACCAACAGGCAAAATGCATGAAGTCAGGACCACCAGGCAATATGGATGAAGTCAGGACCAACAGGCAATATGGATGAAGTCAGGACCAACAGGCAACGTGGATGAAGTCAGGACCAACAGGCAATACGGATGAACTCAGGACCCCCAGGCAATGTGGATGAAGTCAAGACCACCAGGCAATACTGATGTACTCTGGACCAACTGGCAATATGGATGAAGTCAGGACCAACAGGCAATATGGATGAACTCAGGACCACCAGGCAATACGGATGAACTCAGGACCACCAGGCAATACGGATGTATTCAGGACCACCAGGCAACATGGATGAAGTCAGGACCAACAGGCAATATGGATGAAGTCAGGACAAACAGGCAAAATGGATGAAGTCAGGACCAAGGGCAACGTGGATGAAGTCAGGACCAACAGGCAATGTGGATGAAGTCAGGACCAACAGGACGGATGAAGTCAGGACCCCAGGCAATACGGATGAAGTCAGGACCAACAGGCAATATGGATGAACTCAGAACCACCAGGCAATACGGATGAACTCAGGACCACCAGGCAATACGGATGAAGTCAGGACCACCAGGCAACATGGATGAAGTCAGGACCACCAGGCAACATGGATGAAGTCAGGACCACCAGGCAACATGGATGAAGTCAGGACCAACAGGCAATATGGATCACAGGACCACCAGGCAATATGGATGAAGTCAGGACCACCAGGCAATATGGATGAACTCAGGACCACCAGGCAATATGGATGAAGTCAGGACCACCAGGCAATATGGATGAACTCAGGACCAACAGGCAATATGGATGAAGTCAGGACCACCAGGCAATATGGATGAAGTCAGGACCACCAGGCAATATGGATGAAGTCAGGACCACCAGGCAATATGGATGAAGTCAGGACCACCAGGCAATATGGATGAACTCAGGACCACCAGGCAATAAGGATGAAGTCAGGACCACCAGGCAATACGGATGAACTCAGGACCAACAGGCAATATGGATTCACAGGACCACCAGGCAATATGGAGGAAGTCAGGACCACCATGCAATATGGATGAACTCAGGACCACCAGGCAATATGGATGAAGTTCAGGACCACCAGGCAATACTGATGAAGTCAGGACCAACAGGCAATATGGATGAAGTCAGGACCAACAGGCAATATGGATGAACTCAGGACCACCAGGCAATAAGGATGAACTCAGGACCACCAGGCACTACGGATGAAGTCAGGACCACCAGGCAATATGGATGAAGTCAGGACCACCAGGCAACATGGATGAAGTCAGGACCACCAGGCAATACTGATGAACTCAGGACCAACAGGCAATATGGATGAAGTCAGGACCACCAGGCAATACGGATGAACTCAGGACCACCAGGCAATACGGATGAAGTCAGGACCACCAGGCAATATGGATGAAGTCAGGACCACCAGGCAACATGGATGAAGTCAGGACCAACAGGCAATATGGATTCACAGGACCACCAGGCAATATGGATGAAGTCAGGACCACCAGGCAATATGGATGAACTCAGGACCACCAGGCAATACGGATGAAGTTCGGACCACCAGGCAATACTGATGAACTCAGGACCAACAGGCAATATGGATGAAGTCAGGACCACCAGGCAATATGGATGAACTCAGGACCACCAGGCAAAGGATGAACTCAGGACCACCAGGCAATACGGATGAAGTCAGGACCACCAGGCAATATGGATGAAGTCAGGACCACCAGGCAACATGGATGAAGTCAGGACCACCAGGCAATATGGATGAAGTCAGGACCAACAGGCAACGTTGATGAAGTCAGGACCAACAGGCAATACGGATGAACTCAGGACCACCAGGCAATACGGATGAAGTCAAGACCACCAGGCAATACGGATGAACTCAGGACCACAAGGCAATACGGATAAAGTCAGGACCAACAGGCAATGTGGATGAAGTCAGGACCAACAGGCAATACGGATTAACTCAGGACCACCAGGCAATACGGATGAAGTCAAGACTACCAGGCAATACTGATGAACTCAGGACACACAGGCAATATGGATGAAGTTAGGACCACCAGGCAATATGGATGAACTCAGGACCACCAGGTAATATGGATGAACTCAGGACCACCAGGAAATATGGATGAACTCAGGACCACCAGGTAATATGGATGAAGTCAGGACCACCAGGCAATATGGATGAACTCAGGACCACAAGGCAATACGAATAAAGTCAGGACCAACAGGCAATATGGATGAAGTCAGGACCAACAGGCAATACGGATTAACTCAGGACCCCCAGGCAATACGGATGAACTCAGGACCACCAGGCAATACGGATGAAGTCAGGACCACCAGGCAACATGGATGAAGTCAGGACCACCAGGCAATATGGATGAAGTCAGGACCACCAGGCAACATGGATGAAGTCAGGACCAACAGGCAATATGGATTCACAGGACCACCAGGCAATATGGAGGAAGTCAGGACCACCAGGCAATACGGATGAACTCAGGACCACCAGGCAATACGGATGAAGTTCGGACCACCAGGCAATACTGATGAACTCAGGACCAACAGGCAATATGGATGAAGTCAGGACCACCAGGCAATATGGATGAAGTCAGGACCACCAGGCAATATGGATGAAGTCAGGACCACCAGGCAATATGGATGAAGTCAGGACCACCAGGCAATATGGATGAAGTCAGGACCACCAGGCAATATGGATGAACTCAGGACCACCAGGCAATATGGATGAACTCAGGACCACCAGGCAATATGGATGAAGTCAGGACCACAGGCAATATGGATGAAGTCAGGACCACCAGGCAATATGGATGAAGTCAGGACCACCAGGCAATATGGATGAACTCAGGACCACCAGGCAATATGGATGAAGTTCGGACCACCAGGCAATATGATGAACTCAGGACCACCAGGCAATATGGATGAAGTCAGGACCAACAGGCAATATGGATGAACTCAGGACCACCAGGTAATAAGGATGAAGTCAGGACCACCAGGCAATACGGATGAAGTCAGGACCAAAAGGCAATATGGATGAAGTCAGGACCAACAGGCAACATGGATGAAGTCAGGACCACCAGGCAATACTGATGAACTCAGGACCAACAGGCAATATGGAT
This sequence comes from Oncorhynchus kisutch, assembly GCF_002021735.2. NCBI lineage: Eukaryota > Metazoa > Chordata > Actinopteri > Salmoniformes > Salmonidae > Oncorhynchus > Oncorhynchus kisutch. The sequence continues at coordinate 1,955 of NW_022264278.1, read as the reverse complement.
GAAGTCAGGACCACCAGGCAATACGGATGAACTCAGGACCACCAGGCAATACGGATGAAGTCAGGACCACCAGGCAACATGGATGAAGTCAGGACCACCAGGCAACATGGATGAAGTCAGGACCAACAGGCAATATGGATTCACAGGACCACCAGGCAATATGGAGGAAGTCAGGACCACCAGGCAATATGGATGAACTCAGGACCACCAGGCAATACGGATGAAGTCAGGACCACCAGGCAATACTGATGAACTCTGGACCAACAGGCAATATGGATAAAGTCAGGACCACCAGGCAATATGGATGAACTCAGGACCACCAGGCAATAAGGATGAACTCAGGCCACCAGGCATATGGATGAAGTCAGGACCACCAGGCAATATGGATGAAGTCAGGACCACCAGGCAATATGGATGAAGTCAGGACCACCAGGCAATATGGATGAAGTCAGGACCAACAGGCAATTGGATGAAGTCAGGACCAACAGGCAATACGGATGAACTCAGGACCACCAGGCAATACGGATGAAGTCAGACCACCAGGCAATACGGATGAACTCAGGACCACCAGGCAATATGATGAAGTCAGGACCAACAGGCAATATGGATGAAGTCAGGACCAACAGGCAATATGGATGAAGTCAGGACCAACAGGCAATACGGATGACTCAGGACCCCAGGCAATATGATGAAGTCAGACCACCAGGCAATACTGATGAACTCAGACCAACAGGCAATATGGATGAAGTCAGGACCACCAGGCAATATGGATGAACTCAGACCACCAGGTAATATGGATGAACTCAGGACCACCAGGCAATATGGATGAACTCAGGACCACCAGGCAATACGATAAAGTCAGGACCACCAGGCAATGTGGATGAAGTCAGGACCAACAGGCAAAATCATTAAGTCAGGACCACCGGGCAATACGGATGAAGTCAGGACCAACAGGCAATGTGGAGGAAGTCAGGACAACCAGGCAATACAGATGAAGTCAGGACCACCAGGCAATACGGATGAACTCAGGACCACCAGGCATATGGATGAACTCAGGACCACCAGGCAAATGGATGAACTCAGGACCACCAGGCAATATGGATGAAGTCAGGACCACCAGGCAATATGGATGAAGTCAGGACCACCAGGCAATATGGATGAACTCAGGACCACCAGGCAATATGGATGAAGTCAGGACCAACAGGCAATATGGATGAAGTCAGGACCACCAGGCAACATGGATGAAGTCAGGACCACCAGGCAACATGGATGAAGTCAGGACCTACAGGCAATATGGATTCACAGGAACACCAGGCAATATGGAGGAAGTCAGGACCACGGCAATACTGAATGAACTCAGGACCACCAGGCAATACGGATGAAGTCGACCACCAGGCAATACTGATGAACTCAGGACCAACAGGCAATATGGATAAGTCAGGACCACCAGGCAATATGGATGAACTCAGGACCACCAGTAATAGGATGACTCAGGACCACCAGTAATCATGGATGAACTCAGGACCACACAGGTAAATGGATGAACTCAGGACCACCAGTAATTGGATGAAGTCAGACCCACCAGGCAATGTGATGAGTCCCACCAACAGGCCAATGCATTAAGTCAGGACCACCAGGCAATACGGATGAAGTCAGGACCACCAGGCAATATGGATGAAGTCAGGACACCAGGCAATATGGATGAAGTCAGGACCACCAGGCAATACAGATGAGTCAGGACCAACAGGCAATATGGATGAAGTCAGGACCACAGGCAATATGGATGAACTCAGGACCACCAGGCAAAATGGATGAACTCAGGACCACCAGGCAATATGGATGAACTCAGGACCACCAGGCAATATGGATGACTCAGGACCACCAGGCAATAAGGATGAACTCAGGACCACCAGGCCATACGGATGAAGTCAGGACCAACAGGCAATATGGATGAA
>NW_022264277.1:0-31724 GCF_002021735.2 Oncorhynchus kisutch | reverse complement strand
CTCTTCCTCATGTTAACACCCAGTAACATGAATATACCTCATTTAACACACACAGTAACTGAATATAACCTCATGTTAACACACAGTACATTGAATAGAACCTCATGTTAACACACAGTAACATAATAGAACCTCATGTTAACACACAGTAACATGAATAGAACCTCATGTTAACACACAGTAACATGAATAGAACCTCATGTTAACACACACAGTAACATGAATATAACCTCATGTTAACACACAGTAACATGAATAGAACCTCTTCCTCACGTTAACACACAGTACTGAATATAACCTCATGTTAACACACAAGTAACATGAATAGAACTCATGTTAACACACAGTAACATGAATAGAACCTCTTCTCATGTTAACACACACCAGTAACATGAATATAATCTCATGTTAACACACACAGTAACATGAATAAAAATAACCTCATGTTAACCCACAGTAACATGAATATACCTCATGTTAACACACAGTAACATGAATAGAACCTCTTCCTCACGTTATAACACACAGTAACATGAATAGAACCTCTTCCTCACGTTAACACACAGTAAACATGAATAGAACCTCTTCCTCATTTTAACACACAGTAACTGAATAGAACCATGTTAACACACAGTAACATGAATAGAACCTCTTCCTCACGTTTTCACACAGTAACATGAATAGAACCTCTTCCTCACGTTAACACACAGTGACATGAATAGAACCTCTTCCTCACGTTAACACACAGTAACATGAATAGAACCTCTTCCTCATTTTAACACACAGTAACATGAATAGAACCTCTTCCTCACGTTAACACACAGTAACACGAATAGAACCTCATGTTAACACACAGTAACATGAATAGACCTCATGTTAACACACACAGTAACATGAATATACCCTCATGTTAACACACAGTAACATGAATAGAACCTCTTCCTCATTTTAACACACAGTAACATGAATAGAACCTCTTCCTCATTTTAACACACAGTAACATGAATATAACCTCATGTTAACACACAGTAACATGAATAGAACCTCTTCCTCACGTTAACACACAGTAACATGAATAGAACCTCTTCCTCATGTTTTCACACAGTAACATGAATAGAACCTCATGTTAACACACAGTAACATGAATAGAACCTCTTCCTCACATTAACACACAGTGACATGAATAGAACCTCATGTTAACACACAGTAACATGAATAGAACCTCTTCCTCACGTTAACACACAGTGACATGAATAGAACCTCATGTTAACACACAGTAACATGAATAGAACCTCATGTTAACACACAGTAACATGAATAGAACCCTCATGTTAACACACAGTAACATGAATAGAACCTCTTCCTCATGTTAACACACACAGTAACATGAATATAATCTCATGTTAACACACACAGTAACATGAATATAACCTCATGTTAACACACAGGAACATGAATAGAATCTCATGTTAACACAGGAACATGAATAGAACCTCATGTTAACACACAGTAACATGAATACAACCTCTTCCTCATGTTAACACACAGTAACATGAATACAACCTCTTCCTCATGTTAACACACAGTAACATAAATAGAACCTCTTCCTCACGTTAACACACAGTGACATGAATAGAACCTCATGTTAACACACAGTAACATAAATAGAACCTCTTCCTCATGTTAACACACAGTAACATGAATAGAACCTCATGTTAACACACAGTAACATGAATAGAACCTCATGTTAACACACAGTAACATGAATAGAACCTCATGTTAACACACAGTAACATGAATAGAACCTCATGTTAACACACAGTAACATGAATAGAACCTCTTCCTCATGTTAACACACAGTAACATGAATAGAGCCTCTTCCTCACGTTAACACACAGTAACATGAATAGAACCTCTTCCTCACGTTAACACACAGTAACATGAATAGAACCTCTTCCTCACGTTAACACACAGTAACATGAATAGAACCTCTTCCTCACGTTAACACACAGTGACATGAATAGAACCTCTTCCTCACGTTAACACACAGTAACATGAATAGAACCTCTTCCTCATTTTAACACACAGTAACATGAATAGAACCTCTTCCTCACGTTAACACACAGTAACATGAATAGAACCTCTTCCTCACGTTAACACACAGTAACATGAATAGAACCTCATGTTAACACACAGTAACATGAATAGAACCTCTTCCTCATGTTAACACACAGTAACATGAATAGAACCTCATGTTAACACACAGTAACATGAATAGAATCTCATGTTAACACACAGTAACATGAATAGAATCTCATGTTAACACACAGTAACATGAATAGAACCTCATGTTAACACACAGTAACATGAATAGAACCTCATGTTAACACACAGTAACATGAATAGAACCTCTTCCTCACGTTAACACACAGGAACATGAATAGAATCTCGTGTTAACACAGGAACATGAATAGAACCTCATGTTAACACACAGTAACATGAATACAACCTCTTCCTCATGTTAACACACAGTAACATGAATACAACTCTTCCTCATGTTAACACACAGTAACACGAATATAATCTCATGTTAACACACACAGTAACATGAATAGAACCTCATGTTAACACACACAGTAACATGAATATAACCTCATGTTAACACACAGTAACATGAATAGAACCTCTTCCTCACGTTAACACACAGTAACATGAATAGAACCTCTTCCTCACGTTAACACACAGTGACATGAATAGAACCTCTTCCTCATGTTAACACACAGTAACATGAATAGAACCTCTTCATCACGTTAACACACAGTAACATGAATAGAACCTCTTCCTCATGTTAACACACAGTAACATGAATATAACCTCATGTTAACACACACAGTAACATGAATATAACCTCATGTTAACACACAGTAACATGAATAGAACCTCATGTTAACACACAGTAACATGAATATAACCTCATGTTACACACACAGTAACATGAATAGAACCTCATGTTAACACACAGTGACATGAATAGACCCTCATGTTAACACACACAGGTAACATGAATAGAACCTCATGTTAACACACACAGTAACATGAATAGAACCTCATGTTAACACACACAGTAACATGATATAACCTCATGTTAACACACAGTAACATGAATAGAACCTCTTCCTCACGTTAACACACAGTGACATGAATAGAACCTCATGTTAACACACACAGTAACATGAATAGAACGTCATGTTAACACACAGTAACATGAATAGAACCTCTTCCTCATGTTAAACACACACAGTAACATGAATATAATCTCATGTTAACACACACAGTAACATGAATATAACCTGATGTTAACACACAGTAACATGAATATAACCTCATGTTAACACACAGTAACATGAATAGAACCTCTTCCTCACGTTAATAACACACAGTAACATGAATAGAACCTCTTCCTCACGTTAACACACAGTAACATGAATAGAACCTCTTCCTCATTTTAACACACAGTAACATGAATAGAACCATGTTAACACACAGTAACATGAATAGAACCTCTTCCTCACGTTTTCACACAGTAACATGAATAGAACCTCTTCCTCACGTTAACACACAGTGACATGAATAGAACCTCTTCCTCACGTTAACACACAGTGACATGAATAGAACCTCATGTTAACACACAGTAACATGAATAGAACCTCATGTTAACACACAGTAACATGAATAGAACCTCTTCCTCATGTTTCACACAGTAACACGAATAGAACCTCATGTTAACACACACAGTAACATGAATAGAACCTCATGTTAACACACAGTAACATGAATAGGACCTCTTCCTCACGTTAACACACAGTGACATGAATAGAACCTCATGTTAACACACAGTAACATGAATAGAACCTCATGTTAACACACAGTAACACGAATAGAACCTCATGTTAACACACAGTAACATGAATAGAACCTCTTCCTCATGTTAACACACACAGTAACATGAATATAATCTCATGTTAACACACACAGTAACATGAATATAACCTCATGTTAACACACAGTAACATGAATAGAACCTCTTCCTCACGTTAACACACAGTATCATGAATAGAACCTCTTCCTCACGTTAACACACAGTGACATGAATAGAACCTCTTCCTCACGTTAACACACAGTAACATGAATATAACCTCTTCCTCATTTTAACACACAGTAACATGAATAGAACCTCTTCCTCACATTAACACACAGTGACATGAATAGAACCTCATGTTAACACACAGTAACATGAATAGAACCTCTTCCTCACGTTAACACACAGTGACATGAATAGAACCTCATGTTAACACACAGTAACATGAATAGAACCTCATGTTAACACACAGTAACATGAATAGAACCTCTTTCTCATGTTAACACACAGTAACATGAATAGAATCTCATGTTAACACACAGTAACATGAATAGAACCTCATGTTAACACACAGTAACATGAATAGAACCTCATGTTAACACACAGGAACATGAATAGAATCTCGTGTTAACACAGTAACATGAATAGAACCTCATGTTAACACACAGTAACATGAATACAACCTCTTCCTCATGTTAACACACAGTAACATGAATAGAACCATGTTAACACACAGTAACATGAATAGAACCTCTTCCTCATGTTAACACACAGTAACACGAATAGAACCTCATGTTAACACACAGTAACATGAATAGAACCTCATGTTAACACACAGTAACATGAATAGTACCTCATGTTAACACACACAGTAACATGAATAGAACCTCATGTTAACACACATTAACATGAATAGAACCTCTTCCTCATGTTAACACACACAGTAACATGAATAGAATCTCATGTTAACACACAGTAACATGAATAGAACCTCATGTTAACACACAGTAACACGAATAGAACCTCATGTTAACACACACAGTAACATGAATAGAACCTCATGTTAACACACAGTAACATGAATAGAACCTCTTCCTCATGTTAACACACAGTAACATGAATAGAACCATGTTAACACACAGTAACATGAATAGAACCTCTTCCTCACGTTAACACACAGTGACATGAATAGAACCTCATGTTAACACACACAGTAACATGAATAGAACCTCATGTTAACACACACAGTAACATGAATATAACCTCATGTTAACACACAGTAACATGAATAGAACCTCTTCCTCACGTTAACACACAGTAACATGAATAGAACCTCTTCCTCATGTTAACACACAGTAACATGAATAGAACCTCATGTTAACACACAAGAGAGATTAAAGTAGATGTCACGTGTCAAAATTTTGATTGATGACCCTATGTGAACCTATGTGAACTCTATGTGAACCCTATGTAGTGATGACGTGTGCATGTCTTCTGGTCAGGCAAGCCTGGTTAGGTGGGGGCTATGGGGTGAGTAAGGGTCCATTTGACAGGCCGTTAATGATTGATGACCCAAGCCTGATTTATGACCCTATGTAATGATTTATGACCCTATGTCATGTAGAAGGGTGCATGCCCAGGGGGGTTGAGTAAGTGACCATGTGTCAGGTCAACCTGTTACTGTTTCTCACGGTTTGGGGTGGTTAATGCCCCTTATAAAGCGCCTGAACAATACCTGTTTAAGACTGTACATGATAACCCCCCTGAATATTAAACAAAAAATGACACCTATGCCAATTTTAGGGATGTTATGCTCGGCTTGTCATGAACCCAGTGACCAAAGCCTTGAAGAAGTTCTGTGTGAAGCTCCAGAATGTTTTAAAGGATTTTTGGGTACGAGTGAGGGCCACATGTCTTACATATTCCACCCGGAGGATTCTACGGTAAAGATATTCACAGACCGTGGACCCAAACCCCTTTATCCTGCAAAACCTGGGAGTTTTCCCCCGGCTCTGGGGATGAGAGAATGGCTAAACATCAGGCTGGCTCTTTGTAAAATTGAACAGGTCCTGAGTGGTACAAATGTGCCAGGATATGCGTTGGAAGAACAGGTCTGCGGCCGCAGTGATCTCAAGGCTCTAAGAATTGCTTCAATGGACTATAGCCCTGACAACAAAGTGACAATTTTAGCCTGTGACCTTTATGATAAGTCTAATGCTACAAAGTCTGTCAATTCTCCTGTAGCTTCCAGAGCACGCAAACATGTAAACTTTTTTATTCCTGTGTTTAGTTTTAAATGGGTGGATTATCCAATTTTCATAACACTTATGAATAAGCTGGACATTCTCTTCCAAAATGGGGAACAGTTAAAGCGCTGGGCGAGGCTTTCCTTGAGACAGAGTCAAGACCAAAAGGCCCGACGGAGGATCTACCCCTGGAGTGAAAACTTACCAAGTGTTGATGGACCTAGCAAGAGAGCCTTGCCTTTTGAGGGCGAACTCGACACGGACAATGGCGGTTGGTTGCATAAGCTCCCAGGATCTGTAAGAAAGGCATCGTAAAATACCTTAAGTTTTAAAATCAGAATCTCACCACGTTATGAACTCTCGCGTTTGTTCACTCTTAGCGCAGTCTGTCCCTGAGAAAAAACTTGCGGAAAAAGCCATGTGCGCGCGTATGTGCGTGAGGGAGTTTTCTGTAGTGGCTGTGTGTGTGTGTGTGTGTGTGTGTGTGTGTGTGTGTGTGTGTGTGTGTGTGTGTGTGTGTGTGTGTTTCAAAAACAGAAAAAGGGGGGCGGGTTGTTTGTTAAAAAAATACCCTTGCAGTCGTTTGAAACCAAGGTTTACACTAGCCTGCAAAACAGATGCCTACCCCCCCCCCAACAATAATATTGTGTCTTACGACTCCTAATCTTAAAGGCCTTTCATAAAACTATTTTTTAGGTGGGCTAAAAAGTCATTCATCCCAGCGATGTCGAGACCAACCCACCCCCTGCATCTAGGTGCTAGCACCCCGGAGATTTTAGAAGATCCAAAAGGATCCTAATGTTTAGACACACCCAATACCATGTGTTTGAAATGTGTCAAATATACCATGGGCGGGGGTATAGCCCGAAAAAAACGACAAACCCCAAATGCTATGTAAAAATCATTCAGGGGTTTTTCTCTAGGTCGTAGGGTACAAAAGCGCTAGAAACCATGGGGGCAATGTTAGCAGCGTTTTAGTTCCGATGCAAACAGCACCTCCAGAAACTCCAAGAATCGTTATCGGACTGAAGCGTTAAAAAAGATAATCGGGGAAAACAGTCTAATGGATCTATCGCAAGGTGAGTTCTTGAAATAAATCTTTATTAGATTTGGTTGTTGTGGGGAATTGTTTGAAAAGCGTGGGATGTTATAGAAATATTAAACAATCATTAGGATCAGTATGCTTACCGTATAACAAGGCAATATTAGCTAAAGTGATTATAGCTTTAATATTGTCGAATGTTTTATAGATTCTGAAGCATTCACGCAGATACTCCGAGGTATAACTGAGCTCGAACCATCCAATGGGGCTCCGGAACAAAGTGCAGACAAACAAACGCCTACCCTGAATTGTAAACGTAAGTAAGCTCCAAGAATTCCATACATAAAAATATTTATACCTTAAAAACAAAAAGTGTGGGCATCTTATATTAAAAGTTATTTTATATGTTTACAGAGGACCTAAAGCCTAGAAGGTTAAACGAGGCCCTATGGAGCCTGAACGGTTTCTGCGAAGCATATGACTACGAGACAATTCTGCCCTACTCCCAGGATGTATTTACACAAAAGCAGCGAACAGAGACTTTAAACGGCAGGTCAACTCCCCTTGGCCAGGACAACGTTGTCCCCCATATTTCTAAACACCAAAGGATAATTAGTGCTCAGATCCACAGTTCCGCTTCACCCGAACAATTCTACTTGGCCGATATTCACGAGACGTCGTTCCAAGGACAAGGTATGAATCAATTATATATTATTATTTATATATATTATTATTTTAATATTTATATATATATTATTTTTTTTTATGCCGGAATATGTTAAAACAAGGCCAAATGCTGTTTTTTGTTTTTTTTGTTTTTTTCAGGCTCACCATCTACCGAACCTGCAGATGCTGTAATACAGGTTGAACAAAGACATCAGCCCCTGGTTTCAGAGCTTCTTCAGAACAGCCCTCGTCAAAAAAGCCGAGGTATTTAATTAATGTATTGTTAATATATAGGCTTATATCTGAAATGTATTTGGCATTTTTAACATATTTTAGGGTTAATAACCTATTTTTGTATGTATTATTTTTATTTCAGACTCCTCACCGGCTTATAAAGACAACGCACAAACATCGGAGGATGCCCAGACAAGCATCCCCGAGGAGGCTCCAAAGACACCAGTCAAGAAAACAGCGAAACCTGATGATTTCAAAGATTTAAATGACATTTCTGAGGTAGACGATTTGATGTTCTGTGAAGCTGCCAACCTTCTTGAATCGGCCAATTCTGTGGGGGAAACAGCAGATTCTGAAATAGACCAAGAACGTTTTTTCAAAGCGTTTACCCTGGGTTTAAAATCACGAAAGGCTCTACTCCAGAGGCGCGTGTGTATTCTACTCGAGCATCAATACAATCAGGATGTGTCATTCTGGCGTAGCGAGCTACCCCGTATGTTAAAAAACATTAGGGCTAAAACAAGCAAATACCGCCGTTAAAAAACACACATGTAAACACACACACACACACACACATCCTTAATTAGACAGATGGCGCCCCCTATAGACCAAAGTGAGACAATTGAAACCCTCTTAGCCATGATCCCTACAGAGCTCCAAGATATAGTTAACCATATGAATGATTCGGGGGTAATTGACATAATGACAATAGATGAAAATCTATTATCACAGATTCCCTCCGAACTCATAGACATTATTACACGTATGAATGAGTCAGGGCCTTCCGAGGAAAACATGTTAACACAGATTCCCGAAACCATCATATCTCTAATTACCCAGCTTAACGCGAGCCCTAGGTTTAATTCGGCCCCACAGACACCTCTAAGACAGCCTTTAACAACATTGTCCGAAGAGTCTGAAAGTCAATATGATGTTTTTGAACAGTTGGACAAATGTCTAGCAAATCTGGAGGGGGGCGGTCTTGAGATCAGTGTACAGAACGAGAGCGCTAGGTTTAATTCGGCACCCCAGACACCTATAAATCAGCCTTTAACACCAATGTCCGAAGAGTCTGAAACCCAATACGATGTTTTTGAACAGTTGGACAATTGCCTAGCAAATCTGGAGGGGGGAGGTCTTGATCGAAGTGTACATGTTTTGCGTCGAAATAAATTCAGCAATATTGAGGTTCGCCAGTTTTTCAATTTCGCATGGGGGGGTCAGATTCGGGAATATGCTGTGTTTTACGTAATGCTTATGGACACTTTGAATGAACTGTTAGCTAGGATTAGAGATTATAGCGAACCTAGGGATCTCTTACAGTTGGAAATTTGTGGAGACAGTCTACAGAGCAAGGTATCGCTTATTTTACAGAATGGTGAAGCAGAGCTTGAACAATTTGTTAAACTGCTAGAACGCCTTGTTCAGTCAAATTTAAACGTGCTAGCAGATAGGACCCTCGAACTTGTAGTACAATTAGTACGACAACCACAAGGGGGCGGGGGTCAGAGACGAAAGCTCGAGAGTTTAATGCAGTCCGAAATCATAAGCAATAAAAGGGCCTATCTCATAAACGTTCACAATCCAGGTAATAAGCTATGTTTTGCCATAGGTTTGGCCCACTTACTCAGCCCAGGATGTACTGATCAAGCCGCGTTACAAAAAGCTCGAGAGCTACAAACTGCGGTGGGTCTCGGTATACAGGATGCTGTGGCTTTCTCAGACATAGTCAAATTTGAAAACTTTCTGAACATCAAGATTGTGGTTTTGTACCACAGTAGGGCTAATGACGCTCTCCTCAAGTTCCAAAATATACCCGAACCACATCCTAAGACTATGTACTTTTATGTGCAAAATGAGCATTACTATGCCGTAACTAACATCACAGCCTTTTTAGGCGCTCCATATGTCTGTCCAGCCTGTCATACCGGCTACACACGCATGGGGGGGCACTCGTGCCGTTACAACTGTTCAGTATGTCTGGATAAACATTGCCCTATGCAGCCGCTAAACTTGACCCCCTGTGCGGATTGTCACCGCACATGTCGTTCGGCCTACTGTTACGAAAAACACAAAACTGAAACATGGCATCCCAAGGCATGTAAATCTGTAAGCAGTTGTGACATTAACAAGAAATGTCCAAAATGTCATTGCAATTACAACCTTAAAATAGATAGCCCTAAACCTCATGTTTGTGGAATTATACACTGCCCAATCTGTAAAGGTCCTTTGAAAAGCAGAGCGCGGAAGCGGTTCAAGAAGTAACACATGAGTGTTACATTCAGCCCTTGGCTGAAGATGAACATACAGAGAAATATGTGTTTTATGATTTTGAGACAAATCAGCAATCAGGGGTTCATTTGCCTATTTTTGTGTCAACCATGACTTTCAAGGGTGAAAAATGGTCGGCCGAGGGACCCAATTGTGCCAGGCTCTTTCTAAAACATTTTAGAAAAGCCCAGTACAGAAACTTCACGTTTATAGCTCACAATGCTAGGGCCTATGACGCCTATCTGCTTCTGAACCCTTTGATACAGCAAGGCGTGGCCCCCAGTGTCATAGCTCAAGGGAGTAAAATATTATGCTTTGTTGACCCCACCTTCAAACAGAGATACATTGACAGCTTAAGCTTCTTACCCATGAGATTGGCTCAAATGCCAGAGGCCTTGGGTTTTGAAAACTCTGTCAAAGGCTATTTCCCTCATTTCTTCACATCTGAGGAGAATCTACATTATATAGGATCTTATCCAGCCCCCGAAATGTACGGGTGTGATCAAATGTCTCCCAAAGAGCGTGAGAGATTCATGACATGGTACGAGACCGTAAGACATGGCACTTTTGATTTCCATAAAGAGATGGAATCATACTGTGACAATGACGTTGTTATACTTCGTGAAGGATGCCTCAGATTCAGAGAAGAGGTAATCAAAGATGCGGGCATTGACCCCTGGAGCTGTACAACTATTGCATCAGCGTGCATGAAAACCTATCGTACACACTATCTAACTCCTGAATCTATAGCTATCCCATCGCCAGACAACTACCGACGACAATTCAAGGCCTACTCTAGTGGTTCCATTCAATGGTTGGAGTACTTGGCCCAGGATAAAGATATTTTTATCCAACATGCTTTGAATCGGGGGGAGAAGGCTTTTGGGCCTTACCATGTAGATGGATACACACAGATTGACGGGGTTGAGACAGTGTATGAGTACAACGGTTGTTTCTTCCACGGTTGTAAATTATGCTTTGTCCCCCAGGCCTTGTGTGTCCTAACCCAAAAGACTTTTGGGGAAATGTACCAAGAGTTTCAAGACAAACTGAATTCTTTAAAGGCTACTTACGGGTTAAAAGTTGTGGTTTTGTGGGAGCACGAATGGACAGCCCTCAAAAAGGCAGATCCTAGTGTTAAGGCCTTCCTTACCCATTATGACCCTCCAGAGCCCCTGGAACCGCGACAGGCCTTGTTTGGAGGCCGGACCAATGCTTTGACATTGCGTTATGTAGCTCAACCCGACGAGACAATAGGCTATGTAGATTTTACATCCCTATATCCTCATGTAATGAGTTCCTCATTCTATCCTATAGGGCATCCTGAAATTATTCACAGCGACTTTGACGAACCCCAAAATTATTTTGGTTTAATCAAAGCGACTGTCTACCCTCCTAGGGGGCTGTTTATACCTGTGTTGCCTTACAAGGGTCCTAAAGGAAAACTTTTCTTTCCCCTTTGTCGCACATGCTGTGAAAACCACAACCAGGAAAACCCCTGTGATCACACAGATCAAGAAAGAGCCCTGACCGGTGTATGGGTCACTGTAGAATTCTCTAAGGCTTTAGAGAAGGGGTATCGTGTGGCCAAAATCTTTGAAGTGTGGAACTTTTCCAGGAAATCAGACACACTTTTTAAAGAGTACATCAAAACCTTCTTGAGATGCAAGCAGATGGCTTCAGGCTATCCTGCATCGGTCACAGATCAAGAAAGTAAAGACCAGTACATTCAAGACTACCATGACAGAGAAGGCATACTTCTTGACCCTGACAGAATAGAGGTCAACAAAACCAAAAGAAATGTGTCGAAATTGTACTTGAACTCCCTTTGGGGGAAATTAGCGCAGAGATGCAATATGCTAACAACTTCGATCATTAAAGACCCCGAAGAATTTTTGGAATTTGTTTTTTCGGACCAATACGAAATTTCACATTTTTCCTTCTTGAGTCAAGACATTGCCTTGGTGCAATGGAGGCGCCACCAAAAGTGGGTTCTACCCCCGGGTAATGTAAATGTGTTTCTTGCAGCATTTACCACAGCCTATGGCCGCCTTGAACTGTACACCCTCATGGAACAGCTTCAGAGGCGGGTTCTTTACCACGACACAGACTCTGTGGTCTATGTAAGCAAACCGGGGGATTGGACCCCCCCACTTAGCAACTATCTTGGGGGTTTAACGAGTGAACTCGAAGAGGGTGACCATATTACAGAATGGTCCTCATGTGGTCCAAAAAGCTATGCTTTTAGGACTAAAGCCAATCACGTGGTGTTGAAAGCCAAAGGCGTGACTCAAAACTATGAAAATGCACCGCGTGTAAACTTGGAATCAATCACGCGCTTGGTCGAGGGGTTCGTAAAGGACAAGAATAGTGACTTGGAGATTTTGAGCTCCTACAACAAAATAGTGAGGGATAAAAAGGGGTTCCATCTAAGAAACGCACCACTCACTAAAAGATTCAGGGTAGTCTATGACAAGAGACAGCTATTGCCTGACGGTACCACATTGCCCTTTGGCTACTGACTTATGCTACAAGCCCCAGTGTGTCTTAAAGCTTAAGATATTATGACTGCTGTCGAGGGTTTTGACCCCCGTCTACAATTGCCTTTTTCAGCATTAATTGCAGGCCCTTCAAACAGTGGTAAAACTTTTTTTGTAAAAAGTATTTTAGAGAATTCTGAACATGTGTTATCTCAAAAGCCTGACAATATTGTATGGTGTTATTCATGTTACCAACCTCTGTATGATGAATTATTGAAGACAATAAAATCAAGTTTGTTGAAGGAATACCCGATTCTCTGTCTGATGATGAACTTCTCCCCCCACATGTAAATAATCTGCTGGTTTTGGACGATATGCTATTTGCTGGTAGCGAACACCCTGAAATTGCACGAGCTTTTACCCAATATACTCATCATAGAAACCTGTCCGTGCTTTACTTGGTCCAGAATGTGTTTCACCAAGGTAAAAATAGTCGGACCATTAGCTTGAATGCCAACTACATGGTATTGTTTAAAAATCCTAGAGACAAACTGCAAATTAGCACTCTAGCTCAGCAGATGTACCCTGGACGGAAATCATACTTTATGGAGAGCTATGAGGACGCTACCAAAGAGCCATTTTCTTATTTAATCGTGGATTTAAAAGCAAATACTCCAGAACACCTTAGGCTACGTACAGGGCTGTTTCCGGGGGAGAGGCCTGCTGCATACCTTCCTAAAAAGTAAACGCTATGTCTCTGCGTTTAAAAAGAAACCTCCCCCTCTTGAGAAGGCTAGTAGGTTCTACAGCTAAAGAACGGAAGGCCATCTTGGGTCGCTGTTCTTCAGATCTCATATTAGCCCTATGTGAGATTGCTTTGAATCTTCTCAAAGGACGCATTCCACTCACCCTGAACCAATTGAAAAAATTAAGGAGACAAAAGACAGCGATCAAACTCTTTGCCAATAAAAGGGCCAGTCTTCAAAAGAAAAGACATAGTATACAACAGTCTGGGGGTTTTCTTCTACCTTTACTCAGTATAGCCGTGCCCTTCATCACCAGCCTTATTGCGGCCAGACGTGGGGGTTGAACACGTGGTGTGATGGCCACTAAAATGTACTTGGTGCCTCAACAAGAGTTGGATAGACTTAAAAAACAAATGCAGGGTCCTGAAGATATCAGACAAACAGCGGAAAATGATTTGGATACGGCCATGAAGGATGTTTTGAACCGAAAAGGATTGAACCCCTATGATAAGATTCAAAAATACACAAACCTAATGCAAAGGTATTTGACTCGGGTAAAGCAAGGGGAGAGAGAGACTAACCATTTAACCCTTTCCCTACCGGACCCTTTAACAGATGTCGAACCTAACGATAGCCATGCCCCTGTAAGGCCTGTACCGTCGATCTTACCTAGTGGAGATAATATGTCGGGTGAAGCTCAAATGCCATTTGAAGATAAAGTTATGCATGACCTACTGACACATGTGCCTTTACGTAACAGGAAGAATGTTAAATACATTATGAACAAGATAAAAGACTCAAAGGGGATAGCTGCTTGGAACGACTCTGGAGAGTTTATCCTTCAGGGCTCTGTGGTTAGGGGGTCCCATATGCAGGACTTGCTTAAAAGTACCACGGCTGCCCACAAGGTTGCTGATGACCGAAGGCCTCCCGGCTGGCGTCAGTTTCTTAAGGCCCTGGCAATCCTCAACATCCCCCTCTCCGGTGTACCCAACCATAAGCTTCGTCAACAGATTCAAGCTTTAAAACAAAAGCCTTCAACGAGATACAGCACCCCTAAAGATGCCCCAACGACACCGTCCCCCTATGAAAGCGATGATGCTAACTCATTTACTCCCATGAACGTCTCAGGACCTTTTCCTAAACCCGATCTCTCGTGGTTAGACTTTTGAAAATGACTTTTGAATGACTATGATTAAATTCAATAAATTTTTTATTTGAAAAATAAGCAAGTTAACATTTGTGGCATTCTTGAAACATATGACGTGAGCATACGCCTTGATTACGCGTTCTTAAAGGACACACATTTGAACACTTTTGATATTTTCTAACAAAACAAGATACAAGGTTATCATTACTTCTTAAATCATCCTTATAAAGAGACATAACATCTTCAAAAGAAACTCCCCGGGCTCTTTGGCACAGGTAAAATACACAGTGGTGACCGCATGTAGTGGAAAGGTTATCTTGCACTTGTTTGATGTTGTAGTAGATCTTTGTACCGTTTAGGGTCAAAAAATCTTTAATAGATTTAGGGAAATGTGAAAAACCGGGGGGAAAGCCATAGGAATCAAAAAAAGTTGAGATTTTTCGTCCACCTTCCTGTTCTAATGTCATAGCTAGCCAATGTTCACCAGGCATGTGTTTAGGATGGGTATTGACAATAAACATTTCAGGCCATATCTCAATAGGTAATTCATCACAAGCCAACACTCCACAAAATTGTTTTCCAATCAAGCGGCTCATGAGCCCGTCCAACTCTTGGGAATTCATGTCTTTGTTCAAAGGTCCTTAATAATAATCCACTAAGACCTGTCTTCGGGCATTCACTTCCAAGATTGAATCAGAGCATGCGTAAACAATCATGCTAACTGTACAGGCTAAAGGTGTACGGAAACGCATTTCCAGCCTGAGGTTACCTTGGGACACCACAGACAGATTTCCTGAGGTGTCATCATCAGGTGATAAATTGAAAGCATACAATGTGTAACCCTCTGCAAAATCATTTCTGTCAATAGGTAAAGAGAGATCTTTTAGATGTCGCCCTGTAGCCAGGAATAGATTGTAAAATTCTCGCACAGATATGTTGTTATTAAATTGTGGTTGGAAAGCCTTCGCCGGAACCTGACGTCCGTCCTGACAGAGCGCTACATACTCTGCATTGAAGTGCTGAAAATTAAAGGGGTTTTTATCTAAACTGCCCGTATTAGAGGCGTGATCAACCAGACCTATAACCACATATCTAGGTAAAGGGCCTAGAAATAGGTTTTCTTGACTGCAGATTCTACTGCCCACAGGTATGCTAAAGGTTTTCATGGTAATTCTTTGGAGAGGGTAAAGGGCATTTCCTTTCATCAAAGCATGTGAGTGACCCAGGCGCACGGCCGGAGATACAGATACTTTTTTAATAAAAAGGGTTGCCCCCAACACTTTCAAACTAAAATCCCCGTCTTGGGGAGACATCAGGCAAAAATCATCCTTGGCCCTGGTTAATTTTAATCTTAAATCAACCGAATTTAAGAGTAACCGTTCTTGAAAGAAAATGTCAGAGTGTATAGGGCCTAGCAAATGAAACTCTCGAGATTCGGCGCAGTAGCGAGCTCGTGCCGCTAGTCCTTTGTTTGCACCGGTGGAAGGGTCTGTCGATTCCATAGAGGCTCCTGCAGTATCCTTGCTAAACAGCCCGGCGCTAAATTGGGTTTTGAGAGTGTCTTCGGAGTAGTTTAGTAAACACTCCATGATGGCTCTATAAGGGTATGTAGCGCTGCTTTGACTGATTAGGCGTTCACCCAAAGTCACATCAACTTGGGAGAAAATGGTGGCCAAGGGGTAATTAATGAGACTCACTTTGGCATCGTCTGCAATATTAGACCCATCTCTTTTGGTCACTTTTAGACGTAAATGCACCAAGGTGTTGTTGAGGTCCAGATAGTTGTCACCATGGCCTGGTATGAAAAATTCGATAGGCCCGTTATCGGTAATAGCAGAGAGAGGGGCTATCTCCACATAACTGGATCTATCTATTGAATGCTGCGTTAACGGTGCCGTGAAAAGATCAAGTTCTGTCTTTATAGCTTCAGAGGACATTCGATGTAAAAGAGCCATGTCACTTATTCTTTTAGAAAATACTTCCTAGTATTCTTTTAGCCTGTTTTGGTACAGACCTCCTCACTTTACCCCGTCTTTGACTTACTGAGGTTCTTTTAACAGTTAACCGCTGCTTTTTAGGTGCCGGCCTACGCCTTAAACCAGGGGGTCTCTTTTTTGGCCTTCGAGACAATATCATAAGCCCCGAGCCTTCTTGATGCTCCACCTCTGGTGACGCCCTTCGGGTCATAGCATTGGCTACAACCTCACTTACTATATTTTTAGCCGCTGATTTTAAATGTGGTTTGGCTATGCTGAAGCCTCTCTTCATAAACGGTAAAACCATCCTGAAGAGGTTACGGAATATACCTCCTATCCCCGAACCATACATTGTCGGCGCTCCATGATATCCTGGTAGTCCATTACCCACTTGATCCACATAGTATGAAACATAACGGTTAGGGTCGAGCTGATGGTGCTCCATAACACTTTTATTTGTATTATGTTTATAAATATAATACAGCTATTATATATGTAGAGAGGTTTTGGTGGGTCTAAAGTGGAGTTTTACAATCGTTTTACCATAAGTAAATTCAATGTTTTCGTTCTGATCCGTTTTAAGCTCAACCAGAATGTTTTCAATATAGTTCTTGCTGACATGTACGTAGTGCGGCTTGTCATAATTGACAGTGACGATGTCCCCATCCTTGCCGTCTATATGAACTGTTCGCAGGAGGGGCACACAGCTGTCTCCGACCCTTTGATAGGTTATGATGTCGGTATAGACAAATATGTTGTAAAAGCCTGCATGTATATCCGCAGGGAATGGGAATAATTTATCGTTCACATACGTCCATTTATTGGGACCCATCCCCAACATGTAGGATAAATTACCGCTGGTCTTTATACCTCCGTTAGCAGGCCCTGAGATTTGTATCCTTTTATGGATTGGATTGTAGAATAGGAATATTTCCATCTTGTTCAGGGTTAGGTGTTCATTCAACTCTGAGACGATCCTGTCGACGGTTCTATAGAAACCTTTTTTAAGCTTAATAAGTTTTGCAGGTTCCGAGAACCTTTTGCAATAAAAATCACGGTCCTTAGCTTTGATATTATACCAACTATGGGGGTATGTAATCTCGCTGAGACCTACTTCCCAAGCCTCTGATAACTCTATAGGCTTTGGAAAATTGGTTGTATACTTCGAACTCTGATTATTACGATATATCTGTGCCGACGCATTACTGGGGAGAGTCAGGTAGAAGCCGCTGTGTTCCATGATGCCCAACTGTGTACACGCGAATGATGCGCTAGTTATCATGACTAGGGGTTTAAATTAAGCCCCGTTGCCTCCACCACATCCTGCTCCAATACCCAACTGTTGATCTTTTGAGGCCAGTTTTTCCAGCGGACCAGTAACCATTTTTTACCCTTTTCTCTCTTCTGATCTAGAATCTCCTCCACGTGAAAGACTTTGTCTTTACCCAACTGGACCTTCTGTAATTCCTTCTCATAAAAAGATCCCTCTATAAGATCCCCGTCATAATCTTTTAATTTGTAGACCGGCGGAATGCGTGGCAGACATTCGGTAACGGTAAACAACTCCGAGCTAAAGCCTTGTTCGTATTTTTTGTCGAAAACACCCCTCAACTTTGATATACGCACCAAGTCACCCACTAGGAATTTAAAAGTCATTTTTTTCTTACGGCGAAGTGGGAACAAACCATACATATTTTTAAAGACTTGAAAAGAGTTTTCCGAAGAGACCTCCGAGGGCTTCATACGTATAGTCTTATGGTAGCTGTGGTTGTACCCGTTTACTAAATCCTGAACTATGTCTGTATATCGGTTGGTGTTGTGAGCTGTAAAATAGCGCCACATCCGCTCTTTCAAAGTCCTATTAAAGCGTTCCACAACAGAAGCTTTCAAATCAGAGCCTGTAGCAAAATGTACTATATTATACTTATTCATTAGCTTCTGAAATGTTTTATTAAAAAATTCTTTTCCGCCATCCGTCTGCACTTTCTTGGGTGCGCCTCCTGCCTTCAAGATCGATTCAAAGGCCCTGGTCACCTCTGCCCCGCTCTTATTTTTTAACACCCTTACATAGGCTAATTTAGAGAAAATATCTATAACCGTTAGCATGTAGCGATTTCCATCATTTTTATCGGCAAGGGACTGCATGTCACATAGATCCGCCTGAAATTGGGATAATGGATGCGTAGAAAAAACTCTATTTCTTGGAAAATGTTTTCTTACAGGTTTATGTAGAGTGTAGGCATCTTGCTCTGATAACCATTCATTCACTTTAGCATCGCTTAACAGACTACCTGTTTCTTCGACTATAGCTCTCTGTAAACGCTCTTTACCCCCATAAGACCCGGGGTTAGAGGGATTATAATATATGTTTTTCAACAGCTGCTCAGCCATCCTTCTTGCCTCTCTGAGGTACAATAACTGTAATGAGCCACTTTCATATAACGACAACATTTCAGTTTGTGAATTTTTATTTTAAGAATGCAACAATTATTACGTATACAGACAATTCCGGATTTGTTGCAAGATACAAGTCCCCGTTTTCTCAACAATCACAGCATGCAACACCCTGTATATATTGTTTAGATTTACAGGTTTGTTTCGCTGAATTTTTAAAACACACACGTCTGATATATAAGTATATAAACAACAAATATGATACACATTCACATTAAAGGGTGGTTCAAACAAATAATGTAAAATCTTAGCCAAAGTTATTTCTAGTTCTTCAGAATCCTCAACAAGCCTTGATACCATATGTGACCATTGTAAACTCTCGCCCGTATGTCGGACATGTTTCATGATTTGCTCCATTTTTAACACACGCTCTACAATAACCCCTGTATTGTGGGTTGTGTAGAACTTTACATTGTTCACTTTATTTTCAATAATCTGATGCATAACATTTGTAAGGTCTCTCAAAAGAAAAAATGTATTTATTCGCTCAAACATCGTAGACACATAGTTACCCATAGCTCTAAATAAACAAAATGTCACTCGGTCTCTTGGGATTTATTGAGCCAGAAAAGCATCACATCAGCCACCACAGCTTCCCTGTATTTGTTGTCGTCCACCAGGGTGTGTCGGATTTCTTTGAGTTTCTCATGGATGAAGATGGCCTCCTTCAGTTCATGTAGGAAGGCTTCGGTTACCCCGTAAACTCTAGGGATAGACGGCGCAATACCCATAGACTCCAGGGCGATGACCAGCGCTGGTATAAAACGGCAGGACCACAGTCTTTTCACCAGCTCCTCAAAATGATTGAAAAAGTAGTATCTAGGAGGGTCGTAGAGGCAAGGATGACGACGCTGGCTGGGATGATTGATCTCACAGCCGATGCATTTTTCTCGTATATATTCGCCAATCACCACGTTTAAAAGTGTAGCTACAGAGGCCTTGATTGTATCCACAAAAATAGTACTGGCCACCCCATCAAACACATCCTCAGGCTGGGTAAATGTCGGGGGTGTCACGGGTCTTGCCAGGGGTGCGTAGAGTGTAGGGCTTCGTGGCATAGAGTCTTTAGTGTCGGGCCCCCATGACGTAGTGGCTTCCTCGTAGATGGTCTGGAGATCCATGGTGTATGCTGAAATGAAGAACTGGCTGCTTTTTTCTTTTTATTGTAGAACAAGGCCATTGGGTATCTGGGGGGGCGGGGTTAAAGCATCCGCTTACTTAGTTTTCTTCTGACGCTGTATCTTCTTGAGGCTCTTTTGCATCGTAATCTTTACGATTCGTATATATTATGCACTTCTTTAAATGAACAAGGCTCTGACGCTGTTGGCTCTGTACAAAGAGAGCATCCAACGGTTGCAACATTTTCAATTCCAGTACATCCCAACTCTTAAAAGGAATAAGCAGACGCAGTCGGGTATCCCCAGTCAGGCCACCACCCCTAAGGTTGTGGTTTCGGATTGCCTCGGTGCCGATATAGAACTCCACGCTGCCGCACGGTCGGCCATTCTTTCTTTGTATTTTCACCCTGTGAAATATTTGTCCTGAGGAGTCAGGGGTACCTTCCCAACGGGTCTCGTGGCCCGTGAACACACTATACCCCTTGGTGATAAGGCTCAGTTCAGGACACACAACCTTGCGAAAAACCGACCAGTCTTCAACACCATATTCCAAGCCTACAGTCTGGTCTGTATATTCTTCTCCTTCATCTACCGTATAGAGGGTCACTCTACAGGCCAGGTAATCAAACCGATACCCCCACTGCTGGCCATTAGACATCAACACTTGATCTGTCAGAGCATTTGCTGGCGGTATTTGGGTTCTATACACATTTAAAAAACGTTTTTTTGGCGCATCATATATTGCTGGTTGATACTTTGCCCTTGCTCTATGGGCAACCCGAAGGCCTGTTTCAGTTGTTACCGTCATCACTGCTTTGGTACCGATCCCAAATTCCATGGTTATTCTTAAGATCTTGTGCACTCTTAAACAGGTATTGTTCAGCGGCTTTATAAGGGGCCTTAACCAACCCAAACCGTGAGAAACAGTAACAGGTTGACCTGACACATGGTCACTTACTCAACCCCCCTGGGCATGCACCCTTCTACATGACATAGGGTCATAAATCATTACATAGGGTCATAAATCAGGCTTGGGTCATCAATCATTAACGGCCTGTCAAATGGACCCTTACTCACCCCATAGCCCCCACCTAACCAGGCTTGCCTGACCAGAAGACATGCACACGTCATCACTACATAGGGTTCACATAGAGTTCACATAGGTTCACATAGGGTCATCAATCAAAATTTTGACACGTGACATCTACTTTAATCTCTCTCACACAGTAACATGAATAGAACCTCTTCCTCATGTTTTCACACAGTAACATGAATATAACCTCATGTTAACACACAGTAACATGAATAGAACCTCTTCCTCATGTTAACACACAGTAACATGAATATAACCTCATGTTAACACTCAGTAACATGAATAGAACCTCTTCCTCATGTTAACACACAGTGACATGAATAGAACCTCATGTTAACACACAGTAACATGAATAGAATCTCATGTTAACACACAGTAACATGAATAGAACCTCTTCCTCATGTTAACACACAGTAACATAAATAGAACCTCTTCCTCACGTTAACACACAGTAACATGAATATAACCTCATGTTAACACACAGTAACATGAATAGAACCTCTTCCTCATGTTAACACACAGTAACATGAATAGAACCTCTTCCTCATGTTTTCACACAGTAACATGAATAGAACCTCATTAACACACAGTAACACGAATAGAACCTCTTCCTCATGTTAACACACAGTAACATGAATAGAACCTCTTCCTCATGTTAACACACAGTAACACGAATAGAACCTCATGTTAACACACACGGTAACATGAATAGAACCTCATGTTAACACACAGTAACACGAATAGAACCTCATGTTAACACACAGTAACATGAATATAACCTCTTGCTCATGTTAACACACAGTAACATGAATAGAACCTCATGTTAACACACAGTAACATGAATAGAACCTCATGTTAACACACAGTAACATGAATAGAACCTCTTCCTCATGTTAACACACACAGTAACATGAATATAATCTCATGTTAACACACACAGTAACATGAATATAACCTCATGTTAACACACAGTAACATGAATAGAACCTCTTCCTCACGTTAACACACAGTATCATGAATAGAACCTCTTCCTCACGTTAACACACAGTGACATGAATAGAACCTCTTCCTCACGTTAACACACAGTAACATGAATATAACCTCTTCCTCATTTTAACACACAGTAACATGAATAGAACCTCTTCCTCATGTTAACACACAGTAACATGAATAGAGCCTCATGTTAACACACAGTAACATGAATAGAACCTCTTCCTCATGTTAACACACAGTAACATGAATAGAACCTCATGTTAACACACAGTAACATGAATAGAACCTCATGTTAACACACAGTAACATGAATAGAACCTCTTCCTCATGTTAACACACAGTAACATGAATAGAATCTCATGTTAACACACAGTAACATGAATAGAACCTCATGTTAACACACAGTAACATGAATAGAACCTCATGTTAACACACAGGAACATGAATAGAATCTCGTGATAACACAGTAACATGAATAGAACCTCATGTTAACACACAGTAACATGAATACAACCTCTTCCTCATGTTAACACACAGTAACATGAATAGAACCATGTTAACACACAGTAACATGAATAGAACCTCTTCCTCATGTTAACACACAGTAACACGAATAGAACCTCATGTTAACACACAGTAACATGAATAGAACCTCATGTTAACACACAGTAACATGAATAGAACCTCATGTTAACACACACAGTAACATGAATAGAACCTCATGTTAACACACATTAACATGAATAGAACCTCTTCCTCATGTTAACACACACAGTAACATGAATATAATCTCATGTTAACACACACAGTAACATGAATAGAATCTCATGTTAACACACAGTAACATGAATAGAATCTCATGTTAACACACAGTAACAGGAATAGAACCTCATGTTAACACACAGTAACACGAATAGAACCTCATGTTAACACACACAGTAACATGAATAGAACCTCATGTTAACACACAGTAACATGAATAGAACCTCTTCCTCATGTTAACACACAGTAACATGAATAGAACCATGTTAACACACAGTAACATGAATAGAACCTCTTCCTCACGTTAACACACAGTGACATGAATAGAACCTCATGTTAACACACAGTAACATGAATAGAACCTCTTCCTCATGTTAACACACACAGTAACATGAATATAATCTCATGTTAACACACACAGTAACATGAATATAACCTCATGTTAACACACAGTAACATGAATAGAACCTCTTCCTCACGTTAACACACAGTAACATGAATAGAACCTCTTCCTCATGTTAACACACAGTAACATGAATAGAACCTCATGTTAACACACAGTAACATGAATAGAACCTCTTCCTCATGTTTTCACACAGTAACATGAATATAACCTCATGTTAACACACAGTAACATGAATAGAACCTCTTCCTCATGTTAACACACAGTAACATGAATAAAACCTCATGTTAACACTCAGTAACATGAATAGAACCTCTTCCTCATGTTAACACACAGTGACATGAATAGAACCTCATGTTAACACACAGTAACATGAATAGAATCTCATGTTAACACACAGTAACATGAATAGAACCTCTTCCTCATGTTAACACACAGTAACATAAATAGAACCTCTTCCTCACGTTAACACACAGTAACATGAATATAACCTCATGTTAACACACAGTAACATGAATAGAACCTCTTCCTCATGTTAACACACAGTAACATGAATAGAACCTCTTCCTCATGTTTTCACACAGTAACATGAATAGAACCTCATTAACACACAGTAACACGAATAGAACCTCTTCCTCATGTTAACACACAGTAACATGAATAGAACCTCTTCCTCATGTTAACACACAGTAACACGAATAGAACCTCATGTTAACACACACAGTAACATGAATAGAACCTCATGTTAACACACAGTAACACGAATAGAACCTCATGTTAACACACAGTAACATGAATATAACCTCTTGCTCATGTTAACACACAGTAACATGAATAGAACCTCATGTTAACACACAGTAACATGAATAGAACCTCATGTTAACACACAGTAACATGAATAGAACCTCTTCCTCATGTTAACACACACAGTAACATGAATATAATCTCATGTTAACACACACAGTAACATGAATATAACCTCATGTTAACACACAGTAACATGAATAGAACCTCTTCCTCACGTTAACACACAGTAACATGAATAGAACCTCTTCCTCACGTTAACACACAGTAACATGAATAGAATCTCATGTTAACACACACAGTAACATGAATAGAACCTCTTCCTCATGTTAACACACACAGTAACATGAATAGAACCTCATGTTAACACACATTAACATGAATAGAACCTCTTCCTCATGTTAACACACACAGTAACATGAATATAATCTCATGTTAACACACACAGTAACATGAATAGAATCTCATGTTAACACACAGTAACATGAATAGAATCTCATGTTAACACACAGTAACATGAATAGAACCTCATGTTAACACACAGTAACACGAATAGAACCTCATGTTAACACACACAGTAACATGAATAGAACCTCATGTTAACACACAGTAACATGAATAGAACCTCTTCCTCATGTTAACACACAGTAACATGAATAGAACCATGTTAACACACAGTAACATGAATAGAACCTCTTCCTCACGTTAACACACAGTGACATGAATAGAACCTCATGTTAACACACAGTAACATGAATAGAACCTCTTCCTCATGTTAACACACACAGTAACATGAATATAATCTCATGTTAACACACACAGTAACATGAATATAACCTCATGTTAACACACAGTAACATGAATAGAACCTCTTCCTCACGTTAACACACAGTAACATGAATAGAACCTCTTCCTCATGTTAACACACAGTAACATGAATAGAACCTCATGTTAACACACAGTAACATGAATAGAACCTCTTCCTCATGTTTTCACACAGTAACATGAATATAACCTCATGTTAACACACAGTAACATGAATAGAACCTCTTCCTCATGTTAACACACAGTAACATGAATAGAACCTCATGTTAACACTCAGTAACATGAATAGAACCTCTTCCTCATGTTAACACACAGTGTCATGAATAGAACCTCATGTTAACACACAGTAACATGAATAGAATCTCATGTTAACACACAGTAACATGAATAGAACCTCTTCCTCATTTTCACACACATTAACATAAATTGAACCTCTTCCTCACGTTAACACACAGTAACATGAATATAACCTCATGTTAACACACAGTAACATGAATAGAACCTCTTCCTCATGTTAACACACAGTAACATGAATAGAACCTCTTCCTCATGTTTTCACACAGTAACATGAATAGGACCTCATTAACACACAGTAACACGAATAGAACCTCTTCCTCATGTTAACACACAGTAACATGAATAGAACCTCTTCCTCATGTTAACACACAGTAACACGAATAGAACCTCATGTTAACACACACAGTAACATGAATAGAACCTCATGTTAACACACAGTAACACGAATAGAACCTCATGTTAACACACAGTAACATGAATATAACCTCTTGCTCATGTTAACACACAGTAACATGAATAGAACCTCATGTTAACACACAGTAACATGAATAGAACCTCATGTTAACACACAGTAACATGAATAGAACCTCTTCCTCATGTTAACACACACAGTAACATGAATATAATCTCATGTTAACACACACAGTAACATGAATATAACCTCATGTTAACACACAGTAACATGAATAGAACCTCTTCCTCACGTTAACACACAGTAACATGAATAGAACCTCTTCCTCACGTTAACACACAGTAACATGAATAGAACCTCTTCCTCATGTTTTCACACAGTAACATGAATATAACCTCATGTTAACACACAGTAACAGGAATAGAACCTCTTCCTCACGTTAACACACAGTAACATGAATAGAATCTCATGTTAACACACACAGTAACATGAATAGAACCTCTTCCTCATGTTAACACACACAGTAACATGAATAGAACCTCATGTTAACACACATTAACATGAATAGAACCTCTTCCTCATGTTAACACACACAGTAACATGAATATAATCTCATGTTAACACACACAGTAACATGAATAGAATCTCATGTTAACACACAATAACATGAATAGAATCTCATGTTAACACACAGTAACATGAATAGAACCTCATGTTAACACACAGTAACACGAATAGAACCTCATGTTAACACACACAGTAACATGAATAGAACCTCATGTTAACACACAGTAACATGAATAGAACCTCTTCCTCATGTTAACACACAGTAACATGAATAGAACCATGTTAACACACAGTAACATGAATAGAACCTCTTCCTCACGTTAACACACAGTGACATGAATAGAACCTCATGTTAACACACAGTAACATGAATAGAAACCTCTTCCTCATGTTAACACACACAGTAACATGAATATAATCTCATGTTAACACACACAGTAACATGAATATAACCTCATGTTAACACACAGTAACATGAATAGAACCTCTTCCTCACGTTAACACACAGTAACATGAATAGAACCTCTTCCTCATGTTAACACACAGTAACATGAATAGAACCTCATGTTAACACACAGTAACATGAATAGAACCTCTTCCTCATGTTTTCACACAGTAACATGAATATAACCTCATGTTAACACACAGTAACATGAATAGAATCTCATGTTAACACACACAGTAACATGAATAGAACCTCTTCCTCATGTTAACACACACAGTAACATGAATAGAACCTCATGTTAACACACATTAACATGAATAGAACCTCTTCCTCATGTTAACACACAGTAACATGAATAGAATCTCATGTTAACACACACAGTAACATGAATAGAACCTCTTCCTCATGTTAACACACACAGTAACATGAATAGAACCTCATGTTAACACACATTAACATGAATAGAACCTCTTCCTCATGTTAACACACACAGTAACATGAATATAATCTCATGTTAACACACAATAACATGAATAGAATCTCATGTTAACACACAGTAACATGAATAGAACCTCATGTTAACACACAGTAACACGAATAGAACCTCATGTTAACACACACAGTAACATGAATAGAACCTCATGTTAACACACAGTAACATGAATAGAACCTCTTCCTCATGTTAACACACAGTAACATGAATAGAACCATGTTAACACACAGTAACATGAATAGAACCTCTTCCTCACGTTAACACACAGTGACATGAATAGAACCTCATGTTAACACACAGTAACATGAATAGAACCTCTTCCTCATGTTAACACACACAGTAACATGAATATAATCTCATGTTAACACACACAGTAACATGAATATAACCTCATGTTAACACACAGTAACATGAATAGAACCTCTTCCTCACGTTAACACACAGTAACATGAATAGAACCTCTTCCTCATGTTAACACACAGTAACATGAATAGAACCTCATGTTAACACACAGTAACATGAATAGAACCTCTTCCTCATGTTTTCACACAGTAACATGAATATAACCTCATGTTAACACACAGTAACATGAATAGAACCTCTTCCTGTTGTTAACACACAGTAACATGAATAGAACCTCATGTTAACACTCAGTAACATGAATAGAACCTCTTCCTCATGTTAACACACAGTGACATGAATAGAACCTCATGTTAACACACAGTAACATGAATAGAATCTCATGTTAACACACAGTAACATGAATAGAACCTCTTCCTCATGTTAACACACAGTAACATAAATAGAACCTCTTCCTCACGTTAACACACAGTAACATGAATATAACCTCATGTTAACACACAGTAACATGAATAGAACCTCTTCCTCATGTTAACACACAGTAACATGAATAGAACCTCTTCCTCATGTTTTCACACAGTAACATGAATAGAACCTCATTAACACACAGTAACACGAATAGAACCTCTTCCTCATGTTAACACACAGTAACATGAATAGAACCCTCTTCCTCATGTTAACACACAGTAACACGAATAGAACCTCATGTTAACACACACAGTAACATGAATAGAACCTCATGTTAACACACAGTAACACGAATAGAACCTCATGTTAACACACAGTAACATGAATAGAACCTCTTCCTCATGTTAACACACACAGTAACATGAATATAATCTCATGTTAACACACACAGTAACATGAATATAACCTCATGTTAACACACAGTAACATGAATAGAACCTCTTCCTCACGTTAACACACAGTAACATGAATAGAACCTCTTCCTCACGTTAACACACAGTAACATGAATAGAACCTCTTCCTCATGTTTTCACACAGTAACATGAATATAACCTCATGTTAACACACAGTAACAGGAATAGAACCTCTTCCTCACGTTAACACACAGTAACATGAATATAATCTCATGTTAACACACACAGTAACATGAATATAACCTCATGTTAACACACAGTAACATGAATATAACCTCTTCCTCACGTTAACACACAGTAACATGAATAGAACCTCTTCCTCACGTTAACACACAGTAACATGAACAGAACCTCTTCCTCATGTTTTTCACACAGTAACATGAATATAACCTCATGTTAACACCAGTAACAGAATAGAACCTCTTCCTCACGTTAACACACAGTAACATGAATAGAATCTCCATGTTAACACACACAGTAACATGATAGAACCTCTTCCTCATGTTAACCACACACAGTAACATGAATAGAACCTCATGTTAACACACAGTAACATGAATAGAACCTCTTCCTCATGTTAACACACAGTAACATGAATACAACCTCTTCCTCATGTTAACACACAGTAAACATGAATAGAACCTCTTCTCATGTTAACACACAGGTAACATGAATAGAACCTCATAATTAACACACAGTAACACGAATAGAACCTCTTCCTCATCGTTAACCACACACAGTAACATGAATAGAACCTCTTCCTCATGTTTTACACACAGTACACGGAATAGAACCTCATGTAACACACAGTAACATGAATAGAACCTCTTCCTCATGTTAACACACAGTAACGCGAGAATGAGAAACTCATGTTAACACACCACAGTAACATGAATAGAACCTATGTAACACCACAGTAACACGAATAGAACCTCAATGTTACACACACAGTAACATGAATAAACCTCATGTTAAACACACAAGTAACATGAATAGAACCTCTTCTCACGTTAACACACAGTGACAGTGAATAGAACCTCATGTTAACACACACAGTAACATGAATAGAACCTCATGTAACACACAGTAACATCAATGAGAAACCTCTTCC
The DNA here is from genome assembly GCF_002021735.2 of Oncorhynchus kisutch. Taxonomy (NCBI): domain Eukaryota; kingdom Metazoa; phylum Chordata; class Actinopteri; order Salmoniformes; family Salmonidae; genus Oncorhynchus; species Oncorhynchus kisutch. Next base: position 1,976 of record NW_022264277.1, on the reverse strand, counting down.
TCATTTTAACACCAACAAGTAACATGAATATAATCTCATGTTAACACACAGTAACATGAATAGAACCTCTTCCTCACGTTAACACACATAGTAACATGAATAGAACCTCTTCCTCACGTTAATACACAGTAACATGAATAGAACCTCATTCCTCATTTTAACACACAGTAAATGAATATCGAACCTCTTCCTCACGTTAACAACACCCAGTAACATGAATAGAACCTCTTCCTCATGTTACACACAGTAACATGAATAAGAAACCTCATGTTCACACACAGTAACTGAATAGAACTCAATGTAACACACAGTAACATGAATAGAACCTCTTCCTCATGTTAACACACAGTAACATGAATAGAATCTCATGTTAACACACAGTAACATGAATAGAACCTCATGTTAACCCACAGTAACATGACTAGAACCTCATGTTAACACACAGGAACATGAATAGAATTCTCGTGGTAACACAGTAACATGAATAAGAACCTCTTCCTCATGTTAACACACATGTAACATGAATAGAACCATGTTAACACACACACGTAACATGAATAGAACCTCATGTTAACCACACAGTAAACATGCATAGAACCTCTTCCTCATGTTAACACACACAGTAACATGAATATAATCTCATGTTAACACACACAGTAACATGAATAGAATCTCATGTTAACACACAGTAACATGAATAGAACCTCTTCCTCATGTTAACACACAGTAACATGAATAGAACCTCATGTTAACACACAGTAACATGAATAGAACCTCTTCCTCATGTTAACACACAGTAACATGAATAGAACCTCATGTTAACACACAGTAACATGAATAGAACCTCATGTTAACACACAGTAACATGAATAGAACCTCTTCCTCTGTTAACACACAATAACATGAATAGAATCTCATGTTAACACACAGTAACATGAATAGAACCTCATGTTAACACACAGTAACATGAATAGAACCTCATGTAACACACAGGAACATGAATAGAATCTCGTGTAACCACGTAAGCATGAATAGAACCTCATGTTAACACACAGTAAACATGAATACAACCTCTTCTCATGTTAACACACAGTACATGAATAGAACCTCATGTTAACACAACAGTAACATGAATAGAACCTCTTCCTCATGTTACACAACAGTAACCACGAATAGAACTCATGTTAACACACAGTAACATGAATAGAACCTCATGTTAACACACAGTAACATGAATAGAACCTCATGTAACAACACAGTAAACATGAATAGAACCTCATGTTAACACACAGTAACATGAATAGAACCTCATGTTAACACACAGTAACATGAATAGAACCTCATTTAACACACAGTAACATGAATAGAACCTCTTCCTCATGTTAACACACACAGTAACATGAATATAATTCTCATGTTAACACACACAGTAACATGAATAGAATCTCATGTTAACACACAGTAAACACGAATAGAAACTCATGTTACACACACAGTAACATGAATAGAACCTCATGTTAACACACGTAACATGTAATAGAACTCTTCCTCACGTTAACACACAGTGACATGAATAGAACCTCATGTTAAACACACACAGTAACATGAATAGAACCTCATGTTAACACACAGTAACATGAATAGAACCTCTTCCTCATGTTAACACACACAGTAACATGAATATAATCTCATGTTAACACACACAGTAACATGAATATAACCTCATGTTAACACACAGTAACATGAATAGAACCTCTTCCTCGCGTTAACACACAGTAACATGAATAGAACCCTTCCTCATGTTAACCCACAGTAACATGAATAGAACCTCATGTTAACACACAGTAGGACCATGAATAGAACCTCTTCCTCATGTTAACACACAGTAACACGAATAGAACCTCATGTTAACACACAGTAACATGAATAGAACCTCATGTTAACACACAGTAACATGAAAGAACCTCATGTTAACA
>NW_022264276.1:0-31766 GCF_002021735.2 Oncorhynchus kisutch | reverse complement strand
TGCTATAGGTATTCGGTCGATGCCCGCATTCCCCAAAAACACACATTTTTTTGTGGATCCAAGAAAGCTTCAGTTCACACTTCATGCAGCCTTGTCTTACGACAACCTACTGTCATGTCACAATGACAAGCAACTTTCCTGTCACACTGATGTCAAAATGTCAGATGAAAAAGCAAAGCATTACTTACTTTCAGAGGAGCAGCGTGACACACACCATTGAGATCCACAAACAAAGCTGTGGATAGTTTCCTTGAAGCCAGAGCATGAAGAAAGAACAAATACAAATCCCAAAAACCGGGATCGAACCAGGGACTTCAGATCTTCAGTCTAACGCTCTCCCAACTGAGACTATTTCAGCAATGCACTTAACTTAATTATGTGGCACCATTGACAATTTACATGCATGTGACTCACAATTTTGACACTCAAAATGTACATATTAGCCAGTACGGGGATCGAACCCATGACCTTTGCATTATTAGCATCAGACTCGAACCAACTGAGCTAACCGGACACTAGCTATTGGTCGCATTTGGTTGAGATGCACAAGCCTCTGCAAGTGCTGGCGCGTAAACTAACAAGTCAACCAAGAGCATAGCCTGACAAGACTGGACACTCTTGGTTGCTTCTTGCAGAAATTCCAAACAGCTGGGAATTTGATCAATTGGTAGCATGCTATAGGTATTGGGATCGATGCCCGCATTCCCAAAAAACACATTTTTTTGTGGATCCAAGAAAGCTCCAGTTCACACTTCATGCAGCCTTGTCTTACGACAACCTACTGTCATGTCACAATGACAAGCAACTTTCCTGTCACACTGATGTCAAAATGTCAGATGAAAAAGCAAAGCATTACTTACTTTCAGAGGAGCAGCGTGACACACACCATTGAGATCCACAAACAAAGCTGTGGATAGTTTCCTTGAAGCCAGAGCATAAAGAAAGAACAAATACAAATCCCGAAAACCAGGATCGAACCAGGGACTTTTAAATCTTCAGTCTAACGCTCTCCCAACTGAGCAATTTCTGCAATGCACTTAAACTTAATTATGTGGCACCATTGACAATTTACATGCATGTGACTCACAATTTTGACACTCAAAATGTACATATTAGCCAGTACGGGGATCGAAACCATGACCTTTGCATTACTAGCATCAGACTCTAACCAACTGAGCTAACCGGCCACTAGCTATTGGTGCAATTGTTGAGATGCACTGAGCCTCTGCAAGTGCTGGCACGTAAACTAACAAGTCAAACAAGAGCATAGCCTGACAAGACTGGACACTCTTGGTTGCTTCTTGCAGAAATTCCAAACAGCTGGGGAATTTGATCAATTGGTAGCATGCTATAGGTATTGGGATCGATGCCCGCATTCCCCAAAAACACATTTTTTTGTGGATCCAAGAAAGCTCAAGTTCGCACTTCATGCAGCCTTGTCTTACGACAACCTACTGTCATGTCACAATGACAAGCAACTTTCCTGTCACACTGATGTCAAAATGTCAGATGAAAAAGCAAAGCATTACTTACTTTCAAAGGAGCAGCGTGACACACACCATTGAGATCCACAAAGAAAGCTGTGGATAGTTTCCTTGAAGCCAGAGCATAAAGAAAGAACAAATACAAATCCCGAAAACCTGGATCGAACCAGGGACTTTTAAATCTTCAGTCTAACGCTCTCCCAACTGAGCAATTTCAGCAATGCACTTAACTTAATTATGTGGCACCATTGACAATTTACATGCATGTGACTCACAATTTTGACACTCAAAATGTACATATTAGCCAGTACAGGTATCGAACCCATGACCTTTGCATTAATAGCATCAGACTCTAACCAACTGAGCTAACCGGCCACTAGCTATTGGGTGCAATTGTTGAGATGCACTGAGCCTCTGCAAGTGCTGGCACATAAACTAACAAGTCAACCAAGAGCATAGCCTGACAAGACTGGACACTCTTGGTTGCTTCTTGCAGAAATTCCAAACAGCTGGGGAATTTGATCAATTGGTAGCATGCTATAGGTATTGGGGTCGATGCCCGCATTCCCCAAAAACACATTTTTTTGGTGGATCCAAGAAATCTTCAGTTCACACTTCATGCAGCCTTGTCTTACGACAACCTACTGTCATGTAACAATGACTAGCAACTTTCCTGTCACACTGATGTCAAAATGTCAGATGAAAAAGCAAGACATTACTTACTTTCCGAGGAGCAGTGTGACACACACCATTGAGGACCACAACAAAGCTGGGGATAGTTTCCTTGAAGCCAGAGCATATAGAAAGAACAAAAACAAATGCCAAAAACCGGGATTGAACCAGAGACCATTAGATCTTCAGTCTAACACTCTCCCAACTGAGATATTTCTGCAATTCACTAAACTTAATTATGTGGCACCATTGACAATTTACATGCATGTGACTCACAATTTTGACACTCAAAATGTACATATTAGCCAGTACGGGGATCGAACCCATGACCCAGACCAAGACCAAGACCCAGACTAAGACCAAGAACAAGACCAGACCAAGAACAAGACCAAGACAAGACAAGACCAAGACCAAAACCAGGCGGAAGGGTAGCCTAGTGGTTAGAGCGCTGGACTAGTAATTGAAAGTTGCAAGTTCAATCCCCCAAGCTGACAAGGTCTTGGTGTCTGGGTTGTCGTACTCAGACCACACCAAGACATTTTGACATCAGTGTGACAGGAAAGTTGCTTGTCATTGTTACATGACAGTAGGTTGTCGTAAGACAAAGCTGCATGAAGTGTGAACTACAGTTTTCTTGGATCCATAAAACAATGTGCTTTTGGAGAATGCGGGCATCGATCCCACTACCTCACGCATGCAAAGCATTTGACCTAATTCCCCAGCAGTTTGGAATTTCCGCAAGAAGCAACCAAGAGTGTCCAGTCTTGTCAGGCTATGCTCTTGGTTGACTTGTTAGTTTACGCGCCAGGCACCATTGACAATTTACATGCATGTGACTCAGAATTTTGACACTCAAAATCTACATATTAGCCAGTACGGGGATCGAATCCATGACCTTGGCATTATTAGCACCACACTCTAACCTACTGAGCTAACCGCTCACTAGCTATTGCACGCAATTGTTGAGATGCACCAAGCCTCTGCAAGTGCTGGCGCGTAAACTAACAAGTCAACCAAGAGCATTGCCTGACAAGACTGGACACTCTTGGTTGCTTCTTGCGGAAATTCCAAACAGCTGGGGAATTTGATCAATTGGTAGCATGCTATAGGTATTGGGGTCGATGCCCGCATTCCCCAAAAACACATTTTTTTGTGGATCCAAGAAATCTTCAGTTCACACTTCATGCAGCCTTGTCTTACGACAACCTACTGTCATGTCACAATGACAAGCAACTTTCCTGTCACACTGATGTCAAAATGTCAGATGAAAAAGCAAAGCATTACTTACTTTCAGAGGAGCAGCGTGACACACACCATTGAGATCCACAAACAAAGCTGTGGATAGTTTCCTTGAAGCCAGAGCATAAAGAAAGAACAAATACAAATCCCGAAAACCGGGATCGAACCAGGGACTTTCAGATCTTCAGTCTAACGCTCTCCCAACTGAGCTATTTCAGCAATGCACTTAACTTAATTATGTGGCACCATTGACAATTTACATGCATGTGACTCACAATTTTGACACTCAAAATGTACATATTAGCCAGTACGGGGATCGAACCATGACCTTTGCATTATTAGCATCAGACTCTAACCAACTGAGCTAACCGGCACTAGCTATTGGGTGCAATTGTTGAGATGCACTAAGCCTCTGCAAGTGCTGGCGCGTAAACTAACAAGTCAACCAAGAGCATAGCCTGACAAGACTGGACACTCTTGGTTGCTTCTTGCAGAAATTCCAAACAGCTGGGGAATTTGATCAATTGGTAGCATGCTATAGGTATTGGGATCGATGCCCGCATTCCCCAAAAACACATTTTTTTGTGGATCCAAGAAAGCTCCAGTTCACACTTCATGCAGCCTTGTCTTACGACAACCTACTGTCATGTCACAATGACAAGCAACTTTCCTGTCACACTGATGTCAAAATGTCAGATGAAAAAGCAAAGCATTACTTACTTTCAAGGAGCAGCGTGACACACACCATTGAGATCCACAAACAAAGCTGTGGATAGTTTCCTTGAAGCCAGAGCATAAAGAAAGAACAAATACAAATCCCGAAAACCGGGATCGAACCAGGGACTTTTAAATCTTCAGTCTAACGCTCTCCCAACTGAGCAATTTCAGCAATGCCCTTAACTTAATTATGTGGCACCATTGACAATTTACATGCATGTGACAAACAATTTTGACACTCAAAATGTACATATTAGCCAGTACGGGGATCGAACCCATGACCTTTGCATTATTAGCATCAGACTCTAACCAACTGAGCTAACCGGCCACTAGCTATTGGGCGCAATTGTTGAGATGCACTGAGCCTCTGCAAGTGCTGGCGCGTAAACTAACAAGTCAACCAAGAGCATAGCCTGACAAGACTGGACACTCTTGGTTGCTTCTTGCAGAAATTCCAAACAGCTGGGGAATTTGATCAATTGGTAGCATGCTATAGGTATTGGGATCGATGCCCGCATTCCCCAAAAACACATTTTTTTGTGGATCCAAGAAAGCTCAAGTTCGCACTTCATGCAGCCTTGTCTTACGACAACCTACTGTCATGTCACAATGACAAGCAACTTTCCTGTCACACTGATGTCAAAATGTCAGATGAAAAAGCAAAGCATTACTTACTTTCAAAGGAGCAGCGTGACACACACCATTGAGATCCACAAAGAAAGCTGTGGATAGTTTCCTTGAAGCCAGAGCATAAAGAAAGAACAAATACAAATCCCGAAAACCTGGATCGAACCAGGGACTTTTAAATCTTCAGTCTAACGCTCTCCCAACTGAGCAATTTCAGCAATGCACTTAACTTAATTATGTGGCACCATTGACAATTTACATGCATGTGACTCACAATTTTGACACTCAAAATGTACATATTAGCCAGTACAGGGATCGAACCCATGACCTTTGCATTACTAGCATCAGACTCTAACCAACTGAGCTAACCGGCCACTAGCTATTGGGTGCAATTGTTGAGATGCACTGAGCCTCTGCAAGTGCTGGCACGTAAACTAACAAGTCAACCAAGAGCATAGCCTGACAAGACTGGACACTCTTGGTTGCTTCTTGCAGAAATTCCAAACAGCTGGGGAATTTGATCAATTGGTAGCATGCTATAGGTATTGGGATCGATGCCCGCATTCCCCAAAAACAATTTTTTTGTGCATCCAAGAAAGCTCCAGTTCACACTTCATGCAGCCTTGTCTTACGACAACCTACTGTCATGTAACAATGACTAGCAACTTTCCTGTCACACTGATGTCAAAATGTCAGATGAAAAAGCAAGACATTACTTACTTTCCGAGGAGCAGTGTGACACACACCATTGAGGACCACAACAAAGCTGGGGATAGTTTCCTTGAAGCCAGAGCATATAGAAAGAACAAAAACAAATGCCAAAAACCGGGATTGAACCAGAGACCATTAGATCTTCAGTCTAACACTCTCCCAACTGAGATATTTCTGCAATTCACTAAACTTAATTATGTGGCACCATTGACAATTTACATGCATGTGACTCACAATTTTGACACTCAAAATGTACATATTAGCCAGTACGGGGATCGAACCCATGACCCAGACCAAGACCAAGACCCAGACTAAGACCAAGAACAAGACCAGACCAAGAACAAGACCAAGACAAGACAAGACCAAGACCAAAACCAGGCGGAAGGGTAGCCTAGTGGTTAGAGCGCTGGACTAGTAATTGAAAGGTTGCAAGTTCAATCCCCCAAGCTGACAAGGTCTTGGTGTCTGGGACTTGTCTGGGTCAAACAAAAGACCCACCAAACAAAAGACCCACAAACAAAAGACCCACCAAACAAAAAAAAGACCCACCAAACAAAAGACCCACCAAACCAAAGACCCACCAAACAAAAGACCCAAGACTCAGACCACACCAAGACATTTTGACATCAGTGTGACAGGAAAGTTGCTTGTCATTGTTACATGACAGTAGGTTGTCGTAAGACAAAGCTGCATGAAGTGTGAACTACAGTTTTCTTGGATCCATAAACAATGTGCTTTTGGAGGAATGCGGGCATCGATCCCACACCTCACGCAATGCAAAGTCATTTGACCTAATTCCCAGCAGTTTGGAAATTTTCCGCAAGAAGCAACCAAGAGTGTCCAGTCCTTGTCAGGCTATGCTCTGGTTGACTTGTTAGTTTACGCGCCAGGCACCATTGACAATTTACATGCATTGACTCAGAATTTTGACACTCAAAATCTACATAGAGCCGTACGGGGATCGAATCCATGACCTTGGCATTATTAGCACCACACTAGAACCTACTGAGCTAACCTACCCTCACTAGCTATTGCACGCAATTGTTGAGATGCACCAAGCTCTGCAAGTGCTGGCGCGTAAAACTAATCAAGTCAACCAAGAGCATTGCCTGACCAAGACTGGACAACTCTTGGTGCTTCTTGCGGAAATTCCAACAGCTGGGGAATTTGATCAATTGGTAGCAGGCTATAGGTATTGGGTGTCGATGCCCGCATTCCCCAAAAACACATTTTTTGGTGGATCCAAGAAATATTCAGTTCACACTTCATGCAGCCTTGTCTTACGACAACGCTACTGTCATGTCACAATGACAAGCAACTTTCCTGTCACACTGATGTCAAAATGTCAGATGATAAAAGCAAAGCATTACTTACTTTCAGAGGAGCAAGCGTGACCACACACCATTGAGATCCACAAACAAAGCTGTGGATAGTTTCCTTGAAGCCAGAGCATAAGAAAGAACAAATACAAATCCCGAAAAACCGGGATCGAACCAGGGACTTTTAAATTTCAGTCTAACGCCTCCCAACTGAGATATTTCGCAATGCACTTAAACTAATTATGTGGCACCATTGACAATTTACCATGCATGTGACTCACAAATTTTGACACTCAAAATGTACATATTAGCCAGTACGGGGATCGAAACCATGACCTTTGCATTACTAGCATCAGACTCTAACCAACTGAGCTAACCGGCCACTAGCTATTGGGTGCAATTGTTGAGATGCACTGAGCCTCTGCAAGTGCTGGCACGTAAACTAACAAGTCAACCAAGAGCATAGCCTGACAAGACTGGACACTCTTGGTTGCTTCTTGCAGAAATTCCAAACAGCTGGGGAATTTGATCAATTGGTAGCATGCTATAGGTATTGGGATCGATGCCCGCATTCCCCAAAAACACATTTTTTTGTGGATCCAAGAAAGCTCAAGTTCGCACTTCATGCAGCCTTGTCTTACGACAACCTACTGTCATGTCACAATGACAAGCAACTTTCCTGTCACACTGATGTCAAAATGTCAGATGAAAAAGCAAAGCATTACTTACTTTCAAAGGAGCAGCGTGACACACACCATTGAGATCCACAAAGAAAGCTGTGGATAGTTTCCTTGAAGCCAGAGCATAAAGAAAGAACAAATACAAATCCCGAAAACCTGGATCGAACCAGGGACTTTTAAATCTTCAGTCTAACGCTCTCCCAACTGAGCAATTTCAGCAATGCACTTAACTTAATTATGTGGCACCATTGACAATTTACATGCATGTGACTCACAATTTTGACACTCAAAATGTACATATTAGCCAGTACAGGGATCGAACCCATGACCTTTGCATTACTAGCATCAGACTCTAACCAACTGAGCTAACCGGCCACTAGCTATTGGGTGCAATTGTTGAGATGCACTGAGCCTCTGCAAGTGCTGGCACGTAAACTAACAAGTCAACCAAGAGCATAGCCTGACAAGACTGGACACTCTTGGTTGCTTCTTGCAGAAATTCCAAACAGCTGGGGAATTTGATCAATTGGTAGCATGCTATAGGTATTGGGATCGATGCCCGCATTCCCCAAAAACAATTTTTTTTGTGCATCCAAGAAAGCTCCAGTTCACACTTCATGCAGCCTTGTCTTACGACAACCTACTGTCATGTAACAATGACTAGCAACTTTCCTGTCACACTGATGTCAAAATGTCAGATGAAAAAGCAAGACATTACTTACTTTCCGAGGAGCAGTGTGACACACACCATTGAGGACCACAACAAAGCTGGGGATAGTTTCCTTGAAGCCAGAGCATATAGAAAGAACAAAAACAAATGCCAAAAACCGGGATTGAACCAGAGACCATTAGATCTTCAGTCTAACACTCTCCCAACTGAGATATTTCTGCAATTCACTAAACTTAATTATGTGGCACCATTGACAATTTACATGCATGTGACTCACAATTTTGACACTCAAAATGTACATATTAGCCAGTACGGGGATCGAACCCATGACCCAGACCAAGACCAAGACCCAGACTAAGACCAAGAACAAGACCAGACCAAGAACAAGACCAAGGCAAGACAAGACCAAGACCAAAACCAGGCGGAAGGGTAGCCTAGTGGTTAGAGCGCTGGACTAGTAATTGAAAGGTTGCAAGTTCAATCCCCCAAGCTGACAAGGTCTTGGTGTCTGGGACTTGTCTGGGTCAAACAAAAGACCCACCAGAACAAAAAAGACCAACAAAACAAAAGACCCACCAAACCAAAACAAAAGACACCAAACAAAAGACCAAACAAAAGACCCACCAAACAAAAGACCCACCAAACAAAAGACCCAAGACTCAGACCACACCAAGACATTTTGACATCAGTGTGACAGGAAAGTTGCTTGTCATTGTTACATGACAGTAGGTTGTCGTAAGACAAAGCTGCATGAAGTGTGAACTACAGTTTTCTTGGATCCATAAAACAATGTGCTTTTGGAGAATGCGGGCATCGATCCCACTACCTCACGCATGCAAAGCATTTGACCTAATTCCCCAGCAGTTTGGAATTTCCGCAAGAAGCAACCAAGAGTGTCCAGTCTTGTCAGGCTATGCTCTTGGTTGACTTGTTAGTTTACGCGCCAGGCACCATTGACAATTTACATGCATGTGACTCAGAATTTTGACACTCAAAATCTACATATTAGCCAGTACGGGGATCGAATCCATGACCTTGGCATTATTAGCACCACACTCTAACCTACTGAGCTAACCGCTCACTAGCTATTGCACGCAATTGTTGAGATGCACCAAGCCTCTGCAAGTGCTGGCGCGTAAACTAACAAGTCAACCAAGAGCATTGCCTGACAAGACTGGACACTCTTGGTTGCTTCTTGCGGAAATTCCAAACAGCTGGGGAATTTGATCAATTGGTAGCATGCTATAGGTATTGGGGTCGATGCCCGCATTCCCCAAAAACACATTTTTTTGGTGGATCCAAGAAATCTTCAGTTCACACTTCATGCAGCCTTGTCTTACGACAACCTACTGTCATGTCACAATGACAAGCAACTTTCCTGTCACACTGATGTCAAAATGTCAGATGAAAAAGCAAAGCATTACTTACTTTCAGAGGAGCAGCGTGACACACACCATTGAGATCCACAAACAAAGCTGTGGATAGTTTCCTTGAAGCCAGAGCATAAAGAAAGAACAAATACAAATCCCGAAAACCAGGATCGAACCAGGGACTTTTAAATTTTCAGTCTAACGCTCTCCCAACTGAGATATTTCTGCAATTCACTAAACTTAATTATGTGGCACCATTGACAATTTACATGCATGTGACTCACAATTTTGACACTCAAAATGTACATATTAGCCAGTACGGGGATCGAAACCATGACCTTTGCATTACTAGCATCAGACTCTAACCAACTGAGCTAACCGGCCACTAGCTATTGGGTGCAATTGTTGAGATGCACTGAGCCTCTGCAAGTGCTGGCACATAAACTAACAAGTCAACCAAGAGCATAGCCTGACAAGACTGGACACTCTTGGTTGCTTCTTGCAGAAATTCCAAACAGCTGGGGAATTTGATCAATTGTTAGCATGCTATAGGTATTGGGATCGATGCCCGCATTCCCCAAAAACACATTTTTTTGTGGATCCAAGAAAGCTCAAGTTCGCACTTCATGCAGCCTTGTCTTACGACAACCTACTGTCATGTCACAATGACAAGCAACTTTCCTGTCACACTGATGTCAAAATGTCAGATGAAAAAGCAAAGCATTACTTACTTTCAAAGGAGCAGCGTGACACACACCATTGAGATCCACAAAGAAAGCTGGGGATAGTTTCCTTGAAGCCAGAGCATAAGAAAGAACAAATACAATCCCGAAAACCTGATCTGAACCAGGGACTTTAAATCTTCAGTAATAACGCTCTCCAACTGAGCAATTTCAGCAATGCACTTAACTTAATTATGTGGCACCATTGACAATTTAAACATGCATGTGACTCACAATTTTGACACTCAAAATGTACATATTAGCCAGTACAGGGATCGAACCCATGACCTTTGCATTACTAGCATCAGACTCTAACCAACTGAGCTAACCGGCCACTAGCTATTGGGTGCAATTGTTGAGATGCACTGAGCCTCTGCAAGTGCTGGCACGTAAACTAACAACTAACAAGTCACCAAGAGCATAGCCTGACAAGACTGGACACTCTTGGTTGCTTCTTGCAGAAATTCCAAACAGCTGGGGAATTTGATTCAATTGGTAGCATGCTATAGGTATTGGGATCGATGCCCCGCATTCCCCAAAAACAATTTTTTTGTGCATCCAAGAAAGCTCCAGTTCACACTCATGCAGCCTTGTCTTACGACAACCTACTGTCCATGTAACAATGACTAGCAACTTCCTGTCACACTGATGTCAAAATGTCAGATGAAAAAGCAAGACATTACTTACGTTCCGAGGAGCAGTGTACACACACCATTGAGGACCACAACAAAGCTGGGGATAGTTTCCTTGAAGCCAGAGCATATAGAAAGAACAAAAACAAATGCCAAAACCCGGGAATGAACCAGAGACCATTAGATCTTCAGTCTAACACTCTCCCAACTGAGATATTTCTGCAATTCACTAAACTTAATTATGTGGCACCATTGACAATTTACATGCATGTGACTCACAATTTTTGAACACTCAAAATGTACATATTAGCCATTACGGGGATCGAACCCATGACCCAGACCAAGACCAAGACCCAGACTAAGACAAGAACAACGACCAGACCAGAACAGACGACAAGACAAACAAAGACCAAGACCAAAACCAGGCGGAGGGTAGCCTAGTGGTTAGAGCGCGGGACTAGTAATTGAAAGGTTGCAATGTTCAATCCCCCAAGCTGACAAGGTCTTGGTGGTCTGGGACTTGTCTGGGTCAAACAAAAGACCCCACCAACAAAAGACCACAAAACAAAAGATCCACCAAACAAGACCAAAAAAGACCCCAACCAAACAAAAGATCCACCAAACAAAAGACCCACCAACAAAAGACCCAGACTCAGACCACACCAAGACATTTTGACATCAGTGTGAACAGGAAATTTGCTTTTTTTTTTGGGTGCCAGTTGTTACATGACAGTAGGTTGTCGTAAGACAAAGCTGCATGAAGTGTGAACTACAGTTTTCTTGGATCCATAAAACAATGTGCTTTTGGAGAATGCGGGCATCGATCCCAACTGAACCATCACGCATGCAAAGCATTTGACCTATTCCCCAGCAGTTTGGAATTTCCGCAAGAAGCAACCAGAGTGTCCAGTCCTTGTCAGGCTATGCTCTTGGTTGACTTGTTAGTTTACGCGCCAGGCACCATTGACAATTTACATTGCATGTGACTCAGAATTTGACACTCAAAATCTACATATTAGCCAGTACGGGGATCAATCCATGACCTTGGCATTATTAGCACCACACTCTAACCACTGAGCTACACGCTCACTAGCTATTGCACGCAATTGTTGAGATGCACCAAGCCTCTGCAAGTGCGGCGCGTAAACTAACAAGTCAACCAAGAGCATTGCCTGACAAGACTGGACACTCTTGGTTGCTTCTTGCGGAAATTCCAAACAGCTGGGGAATTTGATCAATTGGTAGCATGCTATAGGTATTGGGGTCGATGCCCGCATTCCCCAAAAAACACATTTTTTTTGGTGGATCCAAGAAATCTTCAGTTCACACTTCATGCAGCCTTGTCTTACGACAACCTACTGTCATGTCACAATGACAAGCAACTTTCCTGTCCACACTGATGTCAAAATGTCAGATGAAAAAGCAAAGCATTACTTACTTTCAGAGGAGCAGCGTGACACACACCATTGAGATCCACAAACAAAGCTGTGGATAGTTTCCTTGAAGCCAGAGCATAAAGAAAGAACAAATACAAATCCCGAAAACCAGGATCGAACCAGGGACTTTTAAATTTTCAGTCTAACGCTCTCCCAACTGAGATATTTCTGCAATTCACTAAACTTAATTATGTGGCACCATTGACAATTTACATGCATGTGACTCACAATTTTGACACTCAAAATGTACATATTAGCCAGTACGGGGATCGAAACCATGACCTTTGCATTACTAGCATCAGACTCTAACCAACTGAGCTAACCGGCCACTAGCTATTGGGTGCAATTGTTGAGATGCACTGAGCCTCTGCAAGTGCTGGCACATAAACTAACAAGTCAACCAAGAGCATAGCCTGACAAGACTGGACACTCTTGGTTGCTTCTTGCAGAATTCCAAACAGCTGGGGAATTTGATCAATTGTTAGCATGCTATAGGTATTGGGATCGATGCCCGCATTCCCCAAAAACACATTTTTTTGTGGATCCAAGAAAGCTCAAGTTCGCACTTCATGCAGCCTTGTCTTACGACAACCTACTGTCATGTCACAATGACAAGCAACTTTCCTGTCACACTGATGTCAAAATGTCAGATGAAAAAGCAAAGCATTACTTACTTTCAAAGGAGCAGCGTGACACACACCATTGAGATCCACAAAGAAAGCTGTGGATAGTTTCCTTGAAGCCAGAGCATAAAGAAAGAACCAATACAAATCCCGAAAACCTGGATTGAACCAGGGACTTTTAAATCTTCAGTCTAACGCTCTCCCAACTGAGCAATTTCAGCAATGCACTTAACTTAATTATGTGGCACCATTGACAATTTACATGCATGTGACTCACAATTTTGACACTCAAAATGTACATATTAGCCAGTACAGGTATCGAACCCATGACCTTTGCATTAATAGCATCAGACTCTAACCAACTGAGCTAACCGGCCACTAGCTATTGGGTGCAATTGTTGAGATGCACTGAGCCTCTGCAAGTGCTGGCACGTAAACTAACAAGTCAACCAAGAGCATAGCCTGACAAGACTGGACACTCTTGGTTGCTTCTTGCAGAAATTCCAAACAGCTGGGGAATTTGATCAATTGGTAGCATGCTATAGGTATTGGGATCGATGCCCGCATTCCCCAAAAACAATTTTTTTTGTGCATCCAAGAAAGCTCCAGTTCACACTTCATGCAGCCTTGTCTTACGACAACCTACTGTCATGTAACAATGACTAGCAACTTTCCTGTCACACCGATGTCAAAATGTCAGATGAAAAAGCAAGACATTACTTACTTTCCGAGGAGCAGTGTGACACACACCATTGAGGACCACAACAAAGCTGGGGATAGTTTCCTTGAAGCCAGAGCATATAGAAAGAACAAAAACAAATGCCAAAAACCGGGAATGAACCAGAGACCATTAGATCTTCAGTCTAACACTCTCCCAACTGAGATATTCTGCAATTCACTAAACTTAATTATGTGGCACCATTGACAATTACATGCATGTGACTCACAATTTTGAACACTCAAATGTACATATTAGCCAGTACGGGGATCGAACCCATGACCCAGACCAAGACCAAGACCCAGACTAAGACCAAGAACAAGGACCAGACCAAGAACAAGACCAAGACAAGACAAGACCAAGACCAAAAGCAGGCGGAAGGGTAGCCTAGTGGTTAGAGCGCTGGACTAGTAATTGAAGGTTGCAAGTTCAATCCCCAAGCTGACAAGGTCTTGTGTCTGGGACTTGTCGGGTTCAAACAAAAGACCCACCAAACAAAGACCAACAAAACAAAAGATCCACCAACAAACAAAAGACCCACCAAACCAAACAAAAGATCCACCAAACAAAAGACCCACCAAACAAAAGACCCAAGACTCAGACCACACAAGACATTTTGGACATCAGTGTGACAGGAAAGTTGCTTGTCATTGTTACATGACAGTAGGTTGTCGTAAGACAAAGCTGCATGAAGTGTGAACTACAGTTTTCTTGGATCCATAAAACAATGTGCTTTTGGAGAATGCGGGCATCGATCCCACTACCTCACGCATGCAAAGCATTTGACCTAATTCCCCAGCAGTTTGGAATTTCCGCAAGAAGCAACCAAGAGTGTCCAGTCTTGTCAGGCTATGCTCTTGGTTGACTTGTTAGTTTACGCGCCAGGCACCATTGACAATTACATGCATGTGACTCAGAATTTTGACACTCAAAATCTACATATTAGCCAGTACGGGGATCGAATCCATGACCTTGGCATTATTAGCACCACACTCTAACCTACTGAGCTAACCGCTCACTAGCTATTGCACGCAATTGTTGAGATGCACCAAGCCTCTGCAAGTGCTGGCGCGTAAACTAACAAGTCAACCAAGAGCATTGCCTGACAAGACTGGACACTCTTGGTTGCTTCTTGCGGAAATTCCAAACAGCTGGGGAATTTGATCAATTGGTAGCATGCTATAGGTATTGGGGTCGATGCCCGCATTCCCCAAAAACACATTTTTTGGTGGATCCAAGAAATCTTCAGTTCACACTTCATGCAGCCTTGTCTTACGACAACCTACTGTCATGTCACAATGACAAGCAACTTTCCTGTCACACTGATGTCAAAATGTCAGATGAAAAAGCAAAGCATTACTTACTTTCAGAGGAGCAGCGTGACACACACCATTGAGATCCACAAACAAAGCTGTGGATAGTTTCCTTGAAGCCAGAGCATAAAGAAAGAACAAATACAAATCCCGAAAACCAGGATCGAACCAGGGACTTTCAGATCTTCAGTCTAACGCTCTCCCAACTGAGCTATTTCATGCAATGCACTTAACTTAATTATGTGGCACCATTGACAATTTACATGCATGTGACTCACAATTTTGACACTCAAAATGTACATATTAGCCAGTACGGGGATCGAAACCATGACCTTTGCATTACTAGCATCAGACTCTAACCAACTGAGCTAACCGGCCACTAGCTATTGGGTGCAATTGTTGAGATGCACTGAGCCTCTGCAAGTGCTGGCACATAAACTAACAAGTCAACCAAGAGCATAGCCTGACAAGACTGGACACTCTTGGTTGCTTCTTGCAGAAATTCCAAACAGCTGGGGAATTTGATCAATTGTTAGCATGCTATAGGTATTGGGATCGATGCCCGCATTCCCCAAAAACACATTTTTTTGTGGATCCAAGAAAGCTCAGTTCGCACTTCATGCAGCCTTGTCTTACGACAACCTACTGTCATGTCACAATGACAAGCAACTTTCCTGTCACACTGATGTCAAAATGTCAGATGAAAAAGCAAAGCATTACTTACTTTCAAAGGAGCAGCGTGACACACACCATTGAGATCCACAAAGAAAGCTGTGGATAGTTTCCTTGAAGCCAGAGCATAAAGAAAGAACAATACAAATCCCGAAAAACCTGGATTGAACAGGGACTTTTAAATCTTCAGTCTAACGCTCTCCCAACTGAGCAATTTCAGCAATGCACTAACTTAATTATGTGGCACCATTGACAATTTACATGCATGTGACTCACAATTTTGACACTCAAAATGTACATATTAGCCAGTACAGGGTATCGAACACATGACCTTTGCATTAATAGCATCAGACTCTAACCAACTGAGCTAACCGGCCACTAGCTATTGGGTGCAATTGTTGAGATGCACTGAGCCTCTGCAAGTGCTGGCACGTAAACTAACAAGTCAACCAAGAGCATAGCCTGACAAGACTGGACACTCTTGGTTGCTTCTTGCAGAAATTCCAAACAGCTGGGGAATTTGATCAATTGGTAGCATGCTATAGGTATTGGGATCGATGCCCGCATTCCCCAAAAACAATTTTTTTGTGGCATCCAAGAAAGCTCCAGTTCACACTTCATGCAGCCTTGTCTTACGACAACCTACTGTCATGTAACAATGACTAGCAACTTTCCTGTCACACCTGATGTCAAAATGTCAGATGAAAAAGCAAAGCATTACTTACTTTCAAAGGAGCAGCGTGACACACACCATTGAGATCCACAAAGAAAGCTGTGGATAGTTTCCTTGAAGCCAGAGCATAAAGAAAGAACCAATACAAATCCCGAAAACCTGGATTGAACCAGGGACTTTTAAATCTTCAGTATAACGCTCTCCCAACTGAGCAATTTCAGCAATGCACTTAACTTAATTATGTGGCACCATTGACAATTTACATGCATGTGACTCACAATTTTGACACTCAAAATGTACATATTAGCCAGTACAGGTATCGAACCCATGACCTTTGCATTACTAGCATCAGACTCTAACCAACTGAGCTAAACCGGCCACTAGCTATTGGGTGCAATTGTTGAGATGCACTGAGCCTCTGCAAGTGCTGGCACGTAAACTAACAAGTCAACCAAGAGCATAGCCTGACAAGACTGGACACTCTTGGTTGCTTCTTGCAGAAATTCCAAACAGCTGGGGAATTTGATCAATTGGTAGCATGCTATAGGTATTGGGATCGATGCCCCGCATTCCCCAAAAACAATTTTTTTGTGCATCCAAGAAAGCTCCAGTTCACACTTCATGCAGCCTTGTCTTACGACAACCTACTGTCATGTAACAATGACTAGCAACTTTCCTGTCACACCGATGTCAAAATGTCAGATGAAAAAGCAAGACATTACTTACTTTCCGAGGAGCAGTGTGACACACACCATTGAGGACCACAACAAAGCTGGGGATAGTTTCCTTGAAGCCAGAGCATATAGAAAGAACAAAAACAAATGCCAAAACCGGGAATGAACCAGAGACCATTAGATCTTCAGTCTAACACTCTCCCAACTGAGATATTTCTGCAATTCACTAAACTTATTATGTGGCACCATTGACAATTTACATGCATGTGACTCACAATTTTGACACTCAAAATGTACATATTAGCCATTACGGGGATCGAACCCATGACCCAGACCAAGACCAAGACCCAGACTAAGACCAAGAACAAGACCAGACCAAGAACAAGACCAAGACAAGACAAGACAAGACCAAAAGCAGCGGAAGGGTAGCCTAGTGGTTAGAGCGCTGGACTAGTAATTGAAAGGTTGCAAGTTCAATCCCCCAAGCTGGACAAGGTCTTGGTGTCTGGGACTTGTCTGGGTCAAACAAAGACCCACCAAACAAAAGACCAACAAAACAAAAGATCCACCAAACAAAACAAAAGACCCACCAAACCAAACAAAAGATCCACCAACAAAAGACCCACCAAACAAAAGACCCAAGACTCAGACCACACCAAGACATTTTGACATCAGTGTGACAGGAAAGTTGCTTGTCATTGTTACATGACAGTAGGTTGTCGTAAGACAAAGCTGCATGAAGTGTGAACTACAGTTTTCTTGGATCCATAAAACAATGTGCTTTTGGAGAATGCGGGCATCGATCCCACTACCTCACGCATGCAAAGCATTTGACCTAATTCCCCAGCAGTTTGGAATTTCCGCAAGAAGCAACCAGAGTGTCCAGTCTTGTCAGGCTATGCTCTTGGTTGACTTGTTAGTTTACGCGCCAGGCACCATTGACAATTTACATGCATGTGACTCAGAATTTTGACACTCAAAATCTACATATTAGCCAGTACGGGGATCGAATCCATGACCTTGGCATTATTAGCACCACACTCTAACCTACTGAGCTAACCGCTCACTAGCTATTGCACGCAATTGTTGAGATGCACCAAGCCTCTGCAAGTGCTGGCGCGTAAACTAACAAGTCAACCAAGAGCATTGCCTGACAAGACTGGACACTCTTGGTTGCTTCTTGCGGAAATTCCAAACAGCTGGGGAATTTGATCAATTGGTAGCATGCTATAGGTATTGGGGTCGGTGCCCGCATTCCCCAAAAACACATTTTTTGGTGGATCCAAGAAATCTTCAGTTCACACTTCATGCAGCCTTGTCTTACGACAACCTACTGTCATGTCACAATGACAAGCAACTTTCCTGTCACACTGATGTCAAAATGTCAGATGAAAAAGCAAAGCATTACTTACTTTCAGAGGAGCAGCGTGACACACACCATTGAGATCCACAAACAAAGCTGTGGATAGTTTCCTTGAAGCCAGAGCATAAAGAAGAACAAATACAAATCCCGAAAACCGGGATCGAACCAGGGACTTTCAGATCTTCAGTCTAACGCTCTCCCAACTGAGCTATTTCAGCAATGCACTTAACTTAATTATGTGGCACCATTGACAATTTACATGCATGTGACTCACAATTTTTGACACTCAAAATGTACATATTAGCCAGTACGGGGATCGAAACCATGACCTTTGCATTACTAGCATCAGACTCTAACCAACTGAGCTAACCGGCCACTAGCTATTGGGTTGCAATTGTTGAGATGCACTGAGCCTCTGCAAGTGCTGGCACATAAACTAACAAGTCAACCAAGAGCATAGCCTGACAAGACTGGACACTCTTGGTTGCTTCTTGCAGAAATTCCAAACAGCTGGGGAATTTGATCAATTGTTAGCATGCTATAGGTATTGGGATCGATGCCCGCATTCCCCAAAAACACATTTTTTTGTGGATCCAAGAAAGCTCAAGTTCGCACTTCATGCAGCCTTGTCTTACGACAACCTACTGTCATGTCACAATGACAAGCAACTTTCCTGTCACACTGATGTCAAAATGTCAGATGAAAAAGCAAAGCATTACTTACTTTCAAAGGAGCAGCGTGACACACACCATTGAGATCCACAAAGAAAGCTGTGGATAGTTTCCTTGAAGCCAGAGCATAAAGAAAGAACCAATACAAATCCCGAAAACCTGGATTGAACCAGGGACTTTTAAATCTTCAGTCTAACGCTCTCCCAACTGAGCAATTTCAGCAATGCACTTAACTTAATTATGTGGCACCATTGACAATTTACATGCATGTGACTCACAATTTTGACACTCAAAATGTACATATTAGCCAGTACAGGTATCGAACCCATGACCTTTGCATTAATAGCATCAGACTCTAACCAACTGAGCTAACCGGCCACTAGCTATTGGGTGCAATTGTTGAGATGCACTGAGCCTCTGCAAGTGCTGGCACGTAAACTAACAAGTCAACCAAGAGCATAGCCTGACAAGACTGGACACTCTTGGTTGCTTCTTGCAGAAATTCCAAACAGCTGGGGAATTTGATCAATTGGTAGCATGCTATAGGTATTGGGATCGATGCCCGCATTCCCCAAAAACAATTTTTTTTGTGCATCCAAGAAAGCTCCAGTTCACACTTCATGCAGCCTTGTCTTACGACAACCTACTGTCATGTAACAATGACTAGCAACTTTCCTGTCACACCGATGTCAAAATGTCAGATGAAAAGCAAGACATTACTTACTTTCCGAGGAGCAGTGTGACACACACCATTGAGGACCACAACAAAGCTGGGGATAGTTTCCTTGAAGCCAGAGCATATAGAAAGAACAAAAACAAATGCCAAAAACCGGGAATGAACCAGAGACCATTAGATCTTCAGTCTAACACTCTCCCAACTGAGATATTTCTGCAATTCACTAAACTTAATTATGTGGCACCATTTACAATTTACATGCATGTGACTCACAATTTTGACACTCAAAATGTACATATTAGCCAGTACGGGGATCGAACCCATGACCCAGACCAAGACCAAGACCCAGACTAAGACCAAGAACAAGACCAGACCAAGAACAAGACCAAGACAAGACAAGACCAAGACCAAAAGCAGGCGGAAGGGTAGCCTAGTGGTTAGAGCGCTGGACTAGTAATTGAAAGGTTGCAAGTGCAATCCCCCAAGCTGACAAGGTCTTGGTGTCTGGGACTTGTCTGGGTCAAACAAAAGACCCACCAAACAAAAGACCAACAAAACAAAAGATCCACCAAACAAAACAAAAGACCCACCAAACCAAACAAAAGATCCACCAAACAAAAGACCCACCAAACAAAAGACCCAAGACTCAGACCACACCAAGACATTTTGACATCAGTGTGACAGGAAAGTTGCTTGTCATTGTTACATGACAGTAGGTTGTCGTAAGACAAAGCTGCATGAAGTGTGAACTACAGTTTTCTTGGATCCATAAAACAATGTGCTTTTGGAGAATGCGGGCATCGATCCCACTACCTCACGCATGCAAAGCATTTGACCTAATTCCCCAGCAGTTTGGAATTTCCGCAAGAAGCAACCAAGAGTGTCCAGTCTTGTCAGGCTATGCTCTTGGTTGACTTGTTAGTTTACGCGCCAGGCACCATTGACAATTTACATGCATGTGACTCAGAATTTTGACACTCAAAATCTACATATTAGCCAGTACGGGGATCGAATCCATGACCTTGGCATTATTAGCAACACACTCTAACCTACTGAGCTAACCGCTCACTAGCTATTGCACGCAATTGTTGAGATGCACCAAGCCTCTGCAAGTGCTGGCGCGTAAACTAACAAGTCAACCAAGAGCATTGCCTGACAAGACTGGACACTCTTGGTTGCTTCTTGCGGAAATTCCAAACAGCTGGGGAATTTGATCAATTGGTAGCATGCTATAGGTATTGGGGTCGATGCCCGCATTCCCCAAAAACACATTTTTTTGGTGGATCCAAGAAATCTTCAGTTCACACTTCATGCAGCCTTGTCTTACGACAACCTACTGTCATGTCACAATGACAAGCAACTTTCCTGTCACACTGATGTCAAAATGTCAGATGAAAAAGCAAAGCATTACTTACTTTCAGAGGAGCAGCGTGACACACACCATTGAGATCCACAAACAAAGCTGTGGATAGTTTCCTTGAAGCCAGAGCATAAAGAAAGAACAAATACAAATCCCGAAAACCGGGATCGAACCAGGGACTTTCAGATCTTCAGTCTAACGCTCTCCCAACTGAGCTATTTCAGCAATGCACTTAACTTAATTATGTGGCACCATTGACAATTTACATGCATGTGACTCACAATTTTGACACTCAAAATGTACATATTAGCCAGTACGGGGATCGAACCCAAGACCTTTGCATTATTAGCATCAGACTCGAACCAACTGAGCTAACCGGACACTAGCTATTGGGTGCATTTGGTTGAGATGCACTAAGCCTCTGCAAGTGCTGGCGCGTAAACTAACAAGTCAACCAAGAGCATAGCCTGACAAGACTGGACACTCTTGGTTGCTTCTTGCAGAAATTCCAAACAGCTGGGGAATTTGATCAATTGGTAGCATGCTATAGGTATTGGGATCGATGCCCGCATTCCCCAAAAACACATTTTTTTGTGGATCCAAGAAAGCTCCAGTTCACACTTCATGCAGCCTTGTCTTACGACAACCTACTGTCATGTCACAATGACAAGCAACTTTCCTGTCACACTGATGTCAAAATGTCAGATGAAAAAGCAAAGCATTACTTACTTTCAAACGAGCAGCGTGACACACACCATTGAGATCCACAAAGAAAGCTGTGGATAGTTTCCTTGAAGCCAGAGCATAAAGAAAGAACAAATCCAAATCCCGGGATCGAACCAGGGACTTTTAAATCTTCAGTCTAACGCTCTCCCAACTGAGCAATTTCACTAATGCACTTAACTTAATTATGTGGCACCATTGACAATTTACATGCATGTGACTCACAATTTTGACACTCAAAATGTACATATTAGCCAGTACGGGGATCGAACCCATGACCTTTGCATTATTAGCATCAGACTCTAACCAACTGAGCTAACCGGACACTAGCTATTGGGCGCATTTGGTTGAGATGCACTAAGCCTCTGCAAGTGCTGGCGCGTAAACTAACAAGTCAAACAAGAGCATAGCCTGACAAGACTGGACACTCTTGGTTGCTTCTTGCAGAAATTCCAAACAGCTGGGGAATTTGATCAATTGGTAGCATGCTATAGGTATTGGGATCGATGCCCGCATTCCCCAAAACACATTTTTTGTGGATCCAAGAAAGCTCAAGTTCGCACTTCATGCAGCCTTGTCTTACGACAACCTACTGTCATGTCACAATGACAAGCAACTTTCCTGTCACACTGATGTCAAAATGTCAGATGAAAAAGCAAAGCATTACTTACTTTCAAAGGAGCAGCGTGACACACACCATTGAGATCCACAAAGAAAGCTGTGGATAGTTTCCTTGAAGCCAGAGCATAAAGAAAGAACAAATACAAATCCCGAAAACCTGGATCGAACCAGGGACTTTTAAATCTTCAGTATAACGCTCTCCCAACTGAGCAATTTCAGCAATGCACTTAACTTAATTATGTGGCACCATTGACAATTTACATGCATGTGACTCACAATTTTGACACTCAAAATGTACATATTAGCCAGTACAGGGATCGAACCCATGACCTTTGCATTACTAGCATCAGACTCTAACCAACTGAGCTAACCGGCCACTAGCTATTGGGTGCAATTGTTGAGATGCACTGAGCCTCTGCAAGTGCTGGCACGTAAACTAACAAGTCAACCAAGAGCATAGCCTGACAAGACTGGACACTCTTGGTTGCTTCTTGCAGAAATTCCAAACAGCTGGGGAATTTGATCAATTGGTAGCATGCTATAGGTATTGGGATCGATGCCCGCATTCCCCAAAAACAATTTTTTTGGTGCATCCAAGAAAGCTCCAGTTCACACTTCATGCAGCCTTGTCTTACGACAACCTACTGTCATGTAACAATGACTAGCAACTTTCCTGTCACACTGATGTCAAAATGTCAGATGAAAAAGCAAGACATTACTTACTTTCCGAGGAGCAGTGTGACACACACCATTGAGGACCACAACAAAGCTGGGGATAGTTTCCTTGAAGCCAGAGCATATAGAAAGAACAAAAACAAATGCCAAAAACCGGGATTGAACCAGAGACCATTAGATCTTCAGTCTAACACTCTCCCAACTGAGATATTTCTGCAATTCACTAAACTTAATTATGTGGCACCATTGACAATTTACATGCATGTGACTCACAATTTTGAAACTCAAAATGTACATATTAGCCAGTACGGGGATCGAACCCATGACCCAGACCAAGACCAAGACCCAGACTAAGACCAAGAACAAGACCAGACCAAGAACAAGACCAAGGCAAGACAAGACCAAGACCAAAACCAGGTGGAAGGGTAGCCTAGTGGTTAGAGCGCTGGACTAGTAATTGAAAGGTTGCAAGTTCAATCCCCCAAGCTGACAAGGTCTTGGTGTCTGGGTCTTGTCTGGGTCAAACAAAAGACCAACAAAACAAAAGACCCACCAAACCAAACAAAAGACCCACCAAACAAAAGACCCAAGACTCAGACCACACCAAGACATTTTGACATCAGTGTGACAGGAAAGTTGCTTGTCATTGTTACATGACAGTAGGTTGTCGTAAGACAAAGCTGCATGAAGTGTGAACTACAGTTTTCTTGGATCCATAAAACAATGTGCTTTTGGAGAATGCGGGCATCGATCCCACTACCTCACGCATGCAAAGCATTTGACCTAATTCCCCAGCAGTTTGGAATTTCCGCAAGAAGCAACCAAGAGTGTCCAGTCTTGTCAGGCTATGCTCTTGGTTGACTTGTTAGTTTACGCGCCAGGCACCATTGACAATTTACATGCATGTGACTCAGAATTTTGACACTCAAAATCTACATATTAGCCAGTACGGGGATCGAATCCATGACCTTGGCATTATTAGCACCACACTCTAACCTACTGAGCTAACCGCTCACTAGCTATTGCACGCAATTGTTGAGATGCACCAAGCCTCTGCAAGTGCTGGCGCGTAAACTAACAAGTCAACCAAGAGCATTGCCTGACAAGACTGGACACTCTTGGTTGCTTCTTGCGGAAATTCCAAACAGCTGGGGAATTTGATCAATTGGTAGCATGCTATAGGTATTGGGGTCGATGCCCGCATTCCCCAAAAACACATTTTTTTGGTGGATCCAAGAAATCTTCAGTTCACACTTCATGCAGCCTTGTCTTACGGCAACCTACTGTCATGTCACAATGACAAGCAACTTTCCTGTCACACTGATGTCAAAATGTCAGATGAAAAAGCAAAGCATTACTTACTTTCAGAGGAGCAGCGTGACACACACCATTGAGATCCACAAAGAAAGCTGTGGATAGTTTCCTTGAAGCCAGAGCATAAAGAAAGAACAAATACAAATCCCGAAAACCAGGATCGAACCAGGGACTTTTAAATCTTCAGTCTAACGCTCTCCCAACTGAGCAATTTCAGCAATGCACTTAACATAATTATGTGGCACCATTGACAATTTACATGCATGTGACTCACAATTTTGACACTCAAAATGAACATATTAGCCAGTACGGGGATCGAACCCATGACCTTTGCATTACTAGCATCAGACTCTAACCAACTGAGCTAACCGGCCACTAGCTATTGGGTGCAATTGTTGAGATGCACTGAGCCTCTGCAAGTGCTGGCACGTAAACTAACAAGTCAACCAAGAGCATAGCCTGACAAGACTGGACACTCTTGGTTGCTTCTTGCAGAAATTCCAAACATCTGGGGAATTTGATCAATTGGTAGCATGCTATAGGTATTGGGATCGATGCCCGCATTCCCCAAAAACAATTTTTTTTGTGCATCCAAGAAAGCTCCAGTTCACACTTCATGCAGCCTTGTCTTACGACAACCTACTGTCATGTAACAATGACTAGCAACTTTCCTGTCACACTGATGTCAAAATGTCAGATGAAAAAGCAAGACATTACTTACTTTCCGAGGAGCAGTGTGACACACACCATTGAGGACCACAACAAAGCTGGGGATAGTTTCCTTGAAGCCAGAGCATATAGAAAGAACAAAAACAAATGCCAAAAACCGGGATTGAACCAGAGACCATTAGATCTTCAGTCTAACGCTCTCCCAACTGAGATATTTCTGCAATTCACTAAACTTAATTATGTGGCACCATTGACAATTTACATGCATGTGACTCACAATTTTGACACTCAAAATGTACATATTAGCCAGTACGGGGATCGAACCCATGACCCAGACCAAGACCAAGACCCAGACTAAGACCAAGAACAAGACCAGACCAAGAACAAGACCAAGACAAGACAAGACCAAGACCAAAACCAGGCGGAAGGGTAGCCTAGTGGTTAGAGCGCTGGACCAGTAATTGAAAGGTTGCAAGTTCAAACCCCCAAGCTGACAAGGTCTTGGTGGCTGGGTCTTGTCTGGGTCAAACAAAAGACCCACCAAACAAAAGACAAACCAAAAACCCACCAAACAAAAGATCCACCAAACAAAAGCCCACCAAACTAAAGACCCAGACCACACCAAGACATTTTGACATCAGTGTGACAGGAAAGTTGCTTGTCATTGTTACATGACAGTAGGTTGTCGTAAGACAAAGCTGCATGAAGTGTGAACGACAGTTTTCTTGGATCCATAAAACAATGTGCTTTTGGAGAATGCGGGCATCGATCCCACTACCTCACGCATGCAAAGCATTTGACCTAATTCCCCAGCAGTTTGGAATTTCGCAAGAAGCAACCAAGAGTGTCCAGTCTTGTCAGGCTATGCTCTTGGTTGACTTGTTAGTTTACGCGCCAGGCACCATTGACAATTTACATGCATGTGATTCAGAATTTTGACACTCAAAATCTACATATTAGCCAGTACGGGGATCGAATCCATGACCTTGGCATTATTAGCACCACACTCTAACCTACTGAGCTAACCGCTCACTAGCTATTGCACGCAATTGTTGAGATGCACCAAGCCTCTGCAAGTGCTGGCGCGTAAACTAACAAGTCAACCAAGAGCATAGCCTGACAGGGACTTTCAGATCTTCAGTCTAACGCTCTCCCAATTGAGCTATTTCAGCAATGCACTTAACTTAATTATGTGGCACCATTGACAATTTACATGCATGTGACTCACAATTTTGACACTCAAAATGTACATATTAGCCAGTACGGGGATCGAACCCATGACCTTTGCATTACTAGCATCAGACTCTAACCAACTGAGCTAACCGGCCACTAGCTTTTGGGTGCAATTGTTGAGATGCACTGAGCCTCTGCAAGTGCTGGCACGTAAACTAACAAGTCAACCAAGAGCATAGCCTGACAAGACTGGACACTCTTGGTTGCTTCTTGCAGAAATTCCAAACAGCTGGGGAATTTGATCAATTGGTAGCATGCTATAGGTATTGGGATCGATGCCCGCATTCCCCAAAAACACATTTATTTGTGGATCCAAGAAAGCTCCAGTTCACACTTCATGCAGCCTTGTCTTACGACAACCTACTGTCATGTAACAATGACTAGCAACTTTCCTGTCACACTGATGTCAAAATGTCAGATGAAAAAGCAAGACATTACTTACTTTCCGAGGAGCAGCGTGGCACACACCATTGAGGACCACAACAAAGCTGAGGATAGTTTCCTTGAAGCCAGAGCATAAAGAAAGAACAAATACAAATGCCAAAAACCGGGATTGAACCAGAGACCATTAGATCTTCAGTCTAACGCTCTCCCAACTGAGATATTTCTGCAATTCACTAAACTTAATTATGTGGCACCATTGACAATTTACATGCATGTGACTCACAATTTTGACACTCAAAATGTACATATTAGCCAGTACGGGGATCGAACCCATGACCCAGACCAAGACCAAGACCCAGACTAAGACCAAGAACAAGACCAAAACCAGGCGGAAGGGTAGCCTAGTGGTTAGAGCGCTGGACTAGTAATTGGTCTTGGTCTTGGGTCTTGTCTGGTTCCTGGGTCTTAGTTCCTGGGTCTTGGGTCTTGGGTCTGGGTCTTGGGTTGGGTCTTGGGTCTGGGTCTTGGTCTTGTCTGGTCCTGGGTCTTGTCTGGGTCTTGTCTGGTCCTGGGTCTTGTCTGGGTCTTGTCTGGGTCCTGGGTCTGGGTCTTGGGTCCTGGTGTCCTGGTTCTTGGGTCCTGGTCAACTGTGGGTCAACTGCCTGTTCAGGGGCAGAATGACAGATTTGTACCTTGTCAGCTCAGGGGTTTGAACTTGCAACCTTTCGGTTACTAGTCCAGTGCTCTAACCACTAGGCTACCCTGCCGTCTGCTCTTGGTCTTGTTCTTGGTCTGGGACTTGGTCTTGTTCTTGTTCTTGTTCTTGTTCTTGTTCTTGGTCTGGTCTTGGTCTTGGTCTGGTCTGGGTCTTGTCTGGGTCCTGGGTCTGGGTTTGGGTCTTGGGTTCTGGGTCTGGGTCTTGGGTCTTGGGTCCTGGGTCTGGGTCTTGGGTCCTGGGTCTTGGGTCTGGGTCTGGGTCCTTGGTCCTGGGTCTTGGGTCCTGGGTCTTGGGTCCTGGGTCTTTTCTGGGTCCTGGGTCTGGGCCTTGGGTCCTGGGTCTGGGTCTTGGGTCCTGGGTCTTGGGTCTGGGTCCTGGGTCTTGGGTCCTGGGTCTTGGGTCCTGGGTCTGGGTCATGTCTGGGTCTGGGTCTGGGTCTTGGGTCCTGGGTCTGGGTCTTGGTCTTGGGTCTTGGGTCCTGGGTCTGGGTCTGGGTCTTGGGTCCTGGGTCTGGGTCTGGTTCTGGGTCTTGGGTCCTGGGTCTGGGTCTGGGTCCTGGGTCCTGGGTCTGGGTCTTGGGTCCTGGGTCTTGGGTCCTGGGTCTTGTCTGGGTCCTGGGTCTGGGTCTTGGGTCCTGGGTCTTGGGTCCTGGGTCTGGGTCTTGGGTCCTGGGTCTTGGGTCTGGGTCTTGGTGTTGGTCTTGTCTGGTCCTGGGTCCTGGGTCTGGGTCTTGGTCCTGGGTCTGGGTCTTGTCTGGGTCTTGGTCTTGGTCTTGTCTGGGTCTGGGTCCTGGGTCTTGGGTCTGGTCTTGGTCTTTTCTGGGTCTTGGGTCCTGGGTCTTGGGTCCTGGGTCTGGGTCCTGGTCCTGGGTCTTGTCTGGGTCCTGGGTCTGGGTCTGGGTCTTGGGTCCTGGGTCTGGGTCTTGGGTCTTTGTCTTGTCTGGGTCCTGGGTCTGGGTCCTGGGTCTGTCTGGGTCCTGGGTCCTGGGTCTTGTCTGGGTCTGGGTCTCTGGGTCTGGGTCTGGGTCTGGGTCTTGTCTGGGTCCTGGGTCTGGGTCTGGGTCCTGGGTCTGGGTCCTGGGTCTTGGGTCCTGGGTCTGGGTCTGGGTCTGGGTCTGGGTCTGGGTCCTGGGTCTTGGGTCCTGGGTCTGGGTCTGGGTCCTGGGTCTGGGTCTGGGTCTGGGTCTTGGGTCCTGGGTCTGGGTTGGGTACTGGGTCTGGGTCTGGGTCCTGGGTCTTGGGTCCTGGGTCTTGTCTTGGGTCTGGGTCTTGGGTCCTGGGTGGGTGGGTCCTGGGTCCTGGGTCTGGGTCTGGGTCCTTGGGTCTGGGTCTGGGTCTGGGTCTGTCTGGGTCTTGGGTCTGGGTCTGGGTCTTGGGTCCTGGGTCTGGGTCTGGGTCTTGGGTCTGGGTCTGGGTCCTGGGTCTGGGTCTGGGTCTTGGGTCTTGTCTGGGTCTGGTCTGGGTCTGGGTCCTGGGTCTGGGTCTGGGTCCTGGGTCTTGGGCTGGGTCTTGGGTCCTGGGTCTTGTCTGGGTCCTGGGTCTGGGTCTGGGTCTGGGTCCTGGGTCTGGGTCTGGGTCTGGGTCCTGGGTCTGGGTCCTGGGTCTGGGTCCTGGGTCTTGGTCTGGGTCTGGGTCTTGGGTCTGGGTCTGGTCTGGGTCCTGGGTCCTGGGTCTGGGTCTTGGGTCCTGGGTCCTGGGTCTGGGTCTTGGGTCCTGGGTCTTGTCTGGGTCCTGGGTCTGGGTCTGGGTCTGGGTCTTGGGTCCTGGGTCTGGGTCTGGGTCCTTGTCTGGGTCTGGTCTTGGGTCTGGGTCTTGTCTGGGTCCTGGGTCTTGGGTCTTGGGTCTGGGTGGGTCTGGGTCTTGGGTCCTGGGTCTGGGTCCTGGGTCTGGGTCTGGGTCTTGGGGTCTGTCTGGGTCTGGGTCTGGGTCCTGGGTTGTCTGGGTCCTGGGTCTGGGTCTGGGTCTTGTCTGGGTCTGGGTCTGGGTCTTGGGTCTTGGGTCTTGGGTCTTGTCTGGGTCCGGGTCTGGGTCCTGGGTCCTGGGTCTGGGTCCTGGGTCTTGGGTCCTGGGTCTGGGTCTGGGTCTGGGTTGGGTCTGGGTCCTGGGTCTTGGGTCCTGGGTCTTGGGTCCTGGGTCTTGTCTGGGTTGGGTCTGGGTCTTGGGTCCTGGGTCTGGGTCTTGGGTACTGGGTCCTGGGTCTGGGTCTGGGTCTTGGGTCCTGGGTCTCTGGTCCTGGGTCTGGGTCGGGTTTGGGTCCTGGGTCTTGTCTGGGTCTTGGGTCTGGGTCTTGGGTCCTGGGTCTTGTCTGGGTCCTGGGTTGGGTCTTGGGTCCTGGGTCTTGGGTCCTGGGTTGGGTGGGTCCTGGGTCTTGGGTCGGGTCTGGGTCCTGGGTCTTGTCTGGGTCCTGGGTCTGGGTCTGGGTCCTGGGTCTGGGTCTGGGTCTTGGGTCCTGGGTCTGGGTCTGGGTCTTGTCTGGGTCTTGGGTCTGGGTCTTGGGTCCTGGGTCTGGGTCTTGGGTCCTGGGTCTTGGGTCCTGGGTCTTGGGTCTGGGTCTTGGTGTTGGTCTTGTCTGGTCCTGGGTCCTGGGTCTGGGTCTTGGGTCTGGGTCTTGTCTGGGTCTTGGTCTTGTCTGGGTCTTGGGTCTGGGTCTTGGGTCTGGGTCTTGGGTCTGGGTCTTGTCTGGGTCCTGGGTCTGGGGTCTGGGTCCTGGGTCTTGGGTCCTGGGTCTTTGTCTTGGGTCTTGTCTGGGTCCTGGGTCTGGTTCTTGGGTCCTGGGTCTTGGGTCTTGTCTGGGTCCTGGGTCTGGGTCCTGGGTCTGGGTCTTGGGTCCTGGGTCTGGGTCTTGGGTCTGGGTCTTGGGTCCTGGGTCTTGGGTCTGGGTCTGGGTCCTGGGTCTTGGGTCCTGGGTCTTGGGTCCAGGGTCTTGTCTGGGTCCTGGGTCTGGGTCTGGGTCTTGTCTGGGTCTGGGTCTGGGTCTTGGGTCTTGGGCCTGGGTCTTGGGTCCTGGGTCTTGGGTCCTGGGTCTTTGTCTTGGGTCCTGGGTCTTTTTCTTGGGTCCTGGTCTTGTCTGGGTCCTGGGTCTGGGTCTGGGTCCTGGGTCTTGTCTGGGTCCTGGGTCTTGGGTCTTGTCTGGGTCTTGGGTCCTGGGTCCTGGGTCTGGGTCTTGGGTCCTGGGTCTGGGTCTGGGTCTGGGTCTTGGGTCCTGGGTCCTGGGTCTGGGTCTTGGGTCCTGGGTCCTGGGTCTGGGTCAGGTCTGGGTCTGGGTCTTGGGTCCTGGGTCCTGGGTCTTGGGTCCTGGGTCTAGGTCTGGGTCCTGGGTCTTGGGTCCTGGGTCTTGGGTCTGGGTCTTGGTGTTGGTCTTGTCTGGTCCTGGGTCCTGGGTCTGGGTCTTGTCTGGGTCTTGGGTCCTGGGTCTTGGGTCTGGGTCCTGGTCTTGTCTGGGTCTTGGGTCCTGGGTCTTGGGTCCTGGGTCTTGGGTCCTGGGTCTTTGTCTTGGGTCTTGTCTGGGTCCTGGGTCTGGGTCTTGGGTCCTGGGTCTTGGGTCGGTCCTGGGTCCTGGGTCTGGGTCTGGGTCCTGGGTCCTGGGTCCTGGGTCCTGGGTCTTGGTCATGTCTGGGTCTGGGTCTTGGGTCCTGGGTCTGGGTCTTGGTCTGGGTCTGGGTCCTGGGTCCTGGGTCTGGGTCTTGGGTCCTGGGTCTTGTCTGGGTCTTGGGTCCTGGGTCTTGGGTCCTGGGTCTTTGTCTTGTCTGGGTCCTGGGTCTTGGGTCTTGTCTGGGTCTGGGTCCTGGGTCTGGGTCTTGGGTCCTGGGTCTTGGGTCAGGACCCAGACAAGAAGGACCCAAGACAAAGTCCCAGGACCCAAGACCCAGACCCAAGACCCAGGCCCAAGACCCAAGACCCAGACCCAGACCCAGACAAGACCCAGACCCAGACCCAGGACCCAGACAAGACCCAGGACCAGTACCCAAGACCCAGACCCTGACCCAAGACCCGAGACCCAAGACCCAAGACCCAGACCCAGACCCAGGACCCAGGACCCAGGACACAAGACCCAGACCCAGGACCCAGGACCCAGACCCAGACCCAGACCAAGACCCAGGACCCAGGACCCAGACCCAGACCCAGACCCAGGACCCAAGACCCAGACCCAGACCCAGACCCAGGACCCAAGACCCAGGACAAGACCCAGGACCCAAGACCCAGACAAGACCCAGGACCCAAGACCCAGACCCAGGACCCAGGACCCAGACCCAGACCCAGACCCAAGACCCAGGACCCAGGACCAGACCCAGACCCAGGACACCAAGACCCGACCCAAGACCCAGACCCAGGACCCAAGACCAGGACAAGACCCAGGACCCAAGACCCGACAAGACCCAGGACCCAAGACCCAGGACCCAGGACCCAG
>NW_022264275.1:0-31984 GCF_002021735.2 Oncorhynchus kisutch | reverse complement strand
CTGTCACTAGGTGTGGAGGTGTAACCAGGGTGTAGTGATGTAGTATTTAATGTCACTAGGTGTGGAGGTGTAACCAGGGTGTAGTGATGTAGTATATAATGTCACTAGGTGTGGAGGTGTAACCAGGGTGTAGTGATGTAGTATATTAATGTCACTAGGTGTGGAGGTGTAACCAGGGTGTAGTGATGTAGTATATTATGTCACTAGGTGTGGAGGTGTAACCAGGGGTGTAGTGATGTAGTATATTAATGTCACTAGGTGTGAGGGTGTAACCAGGGTGTAGTGATGTAGTATATTAATGTCACTAGGTGTGGAGGTGTAACCAGGGTGTAGTATATTAATGTCACCAGGTGTGGAGGTGTAACCAGGGTGTAGTGATGTAGTATATTAATGTCACTAGGTGTGGAGGTGTAACCAGGGTGTAGTGATGTAGTATATTAATGTCACCAGGTGTGGAGGTGTAACCAGGGTGTAGTAGTATATTAATGTCACCAGGTGTGGAGGTGTAACCAGGGTGTAGTATATTATGTCACTGTGTGGAGGTGTGTAACCAGGGTGTAGTGATGTAGTATATTAATGTCACTAGGTGTGGAGGTGTAACCAGGTGTAGTGATGTAGGTAGTATATTAATGTCACCAGGTGTGGAGGTGTAACCAGGGTGTAGTGATGTAGTATATTAATGTCACTAGGTGTGGAGTGTGTAACCAGGGTGTGTAGTGTGATGTAGTATATTAATGTCACCAGGTGTGGAGGTGTAACCAGGGTTGTAGTGATGTAGTATATTAATGTCACCAGGTGTGGAGGTGTAACCAGGGTGTAGTGATGTAGTATATAATGTCACTAGGTGTGGAGGTGTAACCAGGGTGTAGTGATGTAGTATATTAATGTCACTAGGTGTGGAGGTGTAACCAGGGTGTAGTATATTAATGTCACTAGGTGTGGAGGTGTAACCAGGGTGTAGTGATGTAGTAATTAATGTCACTAGGTGTGGAGGTGTAACAAGGGTGTAGTTATGTAGTATATTAATGTCACTAGTGTGGAGGTGTAACCAGGGTGTATATATTAATGTCACTAGGTGGTGGAGGTGTAAACAGTGTTTAGTGATGTAATTTAAGGTCACTAGGTGTGGAGGTGTAACCAGGGTTTATGATGTAGTTTTAATGTCAACTAGTGTGGGAGGTGTACCAGGTGTAGTGATTGTAGTATATTAATGTCACTAGGTGGTGGGGTGTAACCAGGGTTAGTGATGTATATATTAATTTTCTACTAGTGTGGAGGTGTAACCAGTGTGTAGTGATGTAGTTAATTATGTCACTAGGTGTTGAGGTGTAACCAGGTGTAGTGATGTAGTATATTAATGTCACCAGGTGTGGAGGGTAACCAGGGTGTAGTATGTAAGTATATTAATGTCACCTATGGTTGTGGAGGTGTAACCAGGGTGTAGTGATGTAGTATATAATGTCACCTAGGTGTGGAGGTGTAACCAGGTGTGTAGTGATGTAGTATATGTAATGTCCATCTAGGGGTGGAGGTGTAACCAGGGTGTTAGGTGATGTAGTATATTAATGTCACGAGGTGTGGAGGTGTAACCATGTGTGTAGTGTGTAGTATATTAATGTCACTAGGTGTGGGAGTGTAACTCAGGGTGTAGTGATGTAGTATATTAATTGTCACTAGGTTGTGGAGGTTGTAACCAGGGTGTAGTGGTGTAGTATATGAATGTCCACCTAGGTGTGGAGTGTAACCAGGGTGTAGTGTTGGTAGTATATTAATGTCACTAGGTGTGGGGAGGTGTAACCCAGGGTGTAGTGATGAGTGATAATGTAATTTCACTGAGGTGTGGAGGTGTAACCAGGGTGTAGTGATGTAGTATATTAATGTCACTAGGTGTGGATGTGTAACCAGGGTGTAGTGATGTAGTATATTAATGTCACTAGGTGTGGAGGTGTAACCAGGGTGTAGTGAGGGTAGTATATTAATGTCACTAGGTGTGGAAGGTGTAACCAGGGTGTAGTGATGTAGTATATTAATGTCACTAGGTGTGGAGGTGTAACCAGGGTGTAGTGATGTAGTATATTAATGTCACTAGGTGTGGAGGTGTAACCAGGTGTAGGATGTAGAAATATCCTAGGTAACGTGTAGTGATGTAGTATATTAATGTCACCAGGTGTGGAGGTGTAACCAGGGTGTAGTGATGTAGTATATTAATGTCACTAGGTGTGGAGGTGTAACCAGGGTGTAGTGATGTAGTATATTAATGTCACTAGGTGTGGAGTTGTAACCAGGTTGTAGTGATGTAGTATATTAATGTCACTAGGTGTGGAGGTGTAACCAGGTTGTAGTTATGTAGTGATGTAGTAATTAATGTTCACTAGGTGTGGAGGTGTAACCAGGGTGTAGTGATTGTAGTATATTAATGTCACTAGGTGTGGAGGTGTAACCAGGGTTGTAGTGATGTAGTATTTAATGTCACTAGGTGTGGAGGTGTAACCAGGTGTGTAGTGATGTAGTATATTAATGTCACCTAGGTGTGGAGGTTGTAACCAGGGTGTAGTGATGTAGTATATTAATTGTCACCAGGTGTGGAGGTGTTACGCAGGGGTGTAGTGATGTAGTATATTAATGTCCACTAGTGTTGTGGCAGGGTGTAACCAGGGTGTAGTATATTAATGTCACTAGGTGTGGAGGTGTAACCAGGGTGTAGTGATATAGTATATAATGTCACCAGGTGTGGAGGTGTTAACCAGGGTGTTAGTGTTCGTTAGTATTATTATGTCACTAGGTGTTGGAGGTGTACCAGGGTGTCAGTGATTTATAAGTATATAATGTCACTAAGGTGTGGAGGTGTAACCAGGGTGTAGTGTTGTAGTATATTAATGTCACTAGGTGTGGAGGTGTAACCAGGGTGTAGTGATGTAGTATATTAATGTCACTAGGTGTGGAGGTGTAACCAGGGTGTAGTGATGTAGTATATTAATGTCATCTAGGTGTGGAGGTGTAACCCACGGGTGTAGTGATGTAGTATATAATGTCACTAGGCTGTGGAGGGTGTTAACCATGGGTGCTGTAGTGATGTAGTATATTAATGTCACTAGGTGTGGAGGTGTAACCAGGTAGTAGTGTTTTTGTAGTAGGATGGTATATGTCACTAGTGGGGTATGTGTAACCAGGGTGTCTAGTGACTGTAGTATATAATTGTCACTAGGTGTGGGAGGTGTAACCAGGGTTGTAGTGATGTGGAGTATATTAATGTCACTAGGTGTGGAGGTGTTAACCAGGGGTAGTGATGTAGTATATTAATGTCACTAGGTGTGGAGGTGTAACCAGGGTGTTAGTGATTGTAGTATATTAATTGTCACTAGGTGTGGAGGTATAACAAGGGTGTAGTGATGGTAGTATATTAATGTCACTAGGTGTGGAGGTGTAACCAGGGTGTAGTATTTATATAATGTCACTAGGTGTGGACGGTGTAACCAGGGTGTAGTATATTAATGTCACTAGGTGTGGAGGTGTAACCAGGGTGTGTGTCGTAGTGTAGTATATTAATGTCACTAGGTGTGGAGGTGTAACCAGGGTGTGTGTGTAGTAGATTAATGTCACTAGGGTTGTGGAGGGTGTAACCAGGTGAGTGATGTATATATTAAGGTCACTAGGTGTGGAGGTGTGGTGAACCCAGGGTGTACTGATGGTCGTATATTCAAGTGTCACTAGTGTGGGAGGTGTAACCAGGGTGTAGTGAGTGTAGTATATTAAATGTCACTATGTGGAGGTTTACCAGGGTGTATTGATTGTAGCATTATTAATGTCCCCTAGGTGTGGTAGGTGTAACCAGGGTGTAGTGCTGTAGTATATTAAGGTCACTAGGGTGTGGAGGTGTAACCAGGGTGTCGTGCTTTGTAAGATATATGTCAGCTAGGTTTGGAGGATGTAACCAGGGTTTAGTGATGTAGTATATTAATGTCACTAGGTGTGGAGGTGTAACCAGGGTGTAGTGATGTCGTATATTAATGTCACTACAGGTCAGTGGAGTTGTAGACCAGGTGTAGTGATGTATAGTATATTAATGTCACTAGGTGTGGAGGTGTAACCAGGGTGTAGTGAGTAGTATATTAATGTCACTAGGTGTGGAGGTGTAACCAGGGTGTAGTGATGTAGTATATTAATGTCACTAGGTGTGAGGTGTAACCAGGGTGTAGTGATGTAGTATATTAATGTCACTAGGTGTGGAGGTGTAACCAGGGTGTAGTGATGTAGTATATTTAATGTCACTAGGTGTGGAGGTGTAACCAGGGTGTAGTGATGTAGTATATTAATGTCACTAGGTGTGGAGGTGTAACCAGGGTGTAGTGATGTAGTATATTAATGTCACCAGGTGTGGAGGTGTAACCAGGGTGTAGTGATGTAGTATATTAATGTCACTAGGTGTGGAGGTGTAACCAGGGTGTAGTGATGTAGTATATTAATGTCACTAGGTGTGGAGGTGTAACCAGGGTGTAGTGATGTAGTATATTAATGTCACTAGGTGTGGAGGTGTAACCAGGGTGTAGTGATGTAGTATATTAATGTCACTAGGTGTGGAGGTGTAACCAGGGTGTAGTGATGTAGTATATTAATGTCACTAGGTGTGGAGGTGTAACCAGGGTGTAGTGATGTAGTATATTAATGTCACTAGGTGTGGAGGTGTAACCAGGGTGTAGTGTGTAGTATATTAATGTCACTAGGTGTGGAGGTGTAACCAGGGTGTAGTGATGTAGTATATTAATGTCACTAGGTGTGGAGGTGTAACCAGGGTGTAGTGATGTAGTATATTAATGTCACTAGGTGTGGAGGTGTTGTAACCAGGGTGTAGTGATGTAGTATATTAATGTCACTAGGTGTGGAGGTGTAACCAGGGGTGTAGTGATGTAGTATATTAATGTCACTAGGTGTGGAGGTGTAACCAGGGTGTAGTGATGTAGTATATTAATGTCACTAGGTGTGGAGGTGTAACCAGGGTGTAGTGGTGTAGTATATTAATGTCACCAGGTGTGGAGGTGTTGTAACCAGGGTGTAGTGATGTAGTATATTAATGTCACTAGGTGTGGAGGTGTAACCAGGGTGTAGTGATGTAGTATATTATGTCACTAGGTGTGGAGGTGTAACCAGGGTTGTAGTGATGTAGTATATTAATGTCACCAGGTGTGGAGGTGTAACCAGGGTGTAGTGATGTAGTATATTAATGTCACCAGGTGTGGAGGTTAACCAGGGTTGTAGTGATGTAGTCATTTAAACGTCACTAAGTGTGGAGGTGTAACCAGGGTGTATGAGTAGTATGATTATGGTCACCAGGTGTGGAGGTGTGAACCAGGGTGGTAGTGATGTAGTATATTAATGTCACTAGGTGTGGAGGTGTAACCAGGGTTGTAGTGATGTAGTATATTAATGTCACTAGGTGTGGAGGTGTAACCAGGGTTGTTAGTGATGTAGTATATTAATGGTCACTAGGTGTGGAGGTGTAACCAGGGTGTAGTGATGGTAGTATATTAATAGTCACTAGGTGTGGAGGTGTAACAGG
Source organism: Oncorhynchus kisutch (assembly GCF_002021735.2). NCBI lineage: Eukaryota > Metazoa > Chordata > Actinopteri > Salmoniformes > Salmonidae > Oncorhynchus > Oncorhynchus kisutch. The sequence continues at coordinate 26,430 of NW_022264275.1, read as the reverse complement.
GTGTAGTGATGTAGTATATTAATGTCACTAGGTGTGGAGGTGTAACCAGGGTGTAGTGATGTAGTATATTAATGTCACTAGGTGTGGAGGTGTAACCAGGGTGTAGAGTGATGTAGTATATTAATGTCACAGGTGTGGAGGTGTAACCAGGGTGTAGTGATGTAGTATATTAATGTCACTAGGTGTGGAGGTGTAACCAGGGTGTAGTGATGTAGTATATTAATGTCACTAGGTGTGGAGGTGTAACCAGGGTGTAGTGATGTAGTATATTAATGTCACCAGGTGTGGAGGTGTAACCAGGGTGTAGTGATTTAGTATATTAATGTCACTGAGGTGTGGAGGTGTAACCAGGGTGTGTGTAGTATATTAATGTCACTTAGGTGTGGAGGTGTAACCAGGGGTGGTAGTGATTTAGGTATATTAGATGTCACTAGGTTGTGGAGGTTTGTAACCAGGGGTTAGTGATGTAGTATAATTTAATGTCACTAGGGTGGAGGTGTAAACCAGGGTATGTAGTGATGTTAGTACTTAATGTCACTAGGTGTGGAGGTGCTAACCAGGGTGTAGTGATGTAGTATATTAATGTCACTAGTGTGGAGGTGTAACCAGGGTTTGTAGTGATGTAGATATATTAATGTCACTAGGTGTGTAGTGTAACCAGGGTGTAGTGATGTAGTATATTAATTGTCATAGGTGTTGGAGGTGTAACCAGGTGTTAGTGATGGTAGTTATTAATGTCATAGGTGTGGGTGTAACCAGGGTGTAGTGATGTGTATATTAATGCCACAGTGTGGAGTGTTGTAAACCAGGGTGTAGTGATGTAGTATTAATTTAGATGTCACTTATTGTGGAGCGTGTAACCAGGGTGTAGTGATGTAGTATATAATGTCACTAGGTTGGTGGGGGTGTAACCAGGGTGTAGTGATGTAGTATATTAATGTCACTAGGTGTGGAGTGTAACCAGGGTAGTGATGTAGTATTATTTAATGTCACTAGGTGTGGAGGTGTAACCAGGGTGTAGTGATGTAGTATATTAATGTCACTAGGTGTGGAGGTGTAACCAGGGTGTAGTGATGTAGTATATTAATGTCACTAGGTGTGGAGGTGTACCCAGGGTGAGTGAGTGATGTAGTATATTAATGTCACTAGGTGTGGAGGTGTAACCAGGGTGTAGTGATGTAGTATATTAATGTCACTAGGTGTGGAGGTGTAACCAGGGTGTAGTGATGTAGTATATTAATGTCACTAGGTGTGGAGGTGTAACCAGGGTTGTAGTGATGTAGTATATTAATGTCACCAGGTGTGGAGGTGTAACCAGGGTGTAGTGATGTAGTATATTAATGTCACTAGGTGTGGAGGTGTAACCAGGGTGTAGTGATGTAGTATATTAATGTCACTAGGTGTGGAGGTGTAACCAGGGTGTAGTGATGTAGTATATTAATGTCACTAGGTGTGGAGGTGTAACCAGGGTGTAGTGATGTAGTATATTAATGTCACTAGGTGTGGAGGTGTAACCAGGGTGTAGTGATGTAGTATATTAATGTCACTAGGTGTGGAGGTGTAACCAGGATGTAGTATATTAATGTCACCAGGTGTGGAGGTTGTAACCAGGGTGTAGTGATGTAGTATATTAATGTCACCAGGTGTGGAGGTGTAACCAGGGTTGTAGTGATGTAGTATATTAATGTCACCAGGTGTGGAGGTGTAACCAGGGTGTAGTGATGTAGTATATTAATGTCACCAGGTGTGGAGGTGTAACCAGGGTGTAGTATATTAATGTCACTAGGTGTGGAGGTGTAACCAGGGTGTAGTGATGTAGTATATTAATGTCACTAGGTGTGGAGGTGTAACCAGGGTGTAGTGATGTAGTATATTAATGTCACCAGGTGTGGAGGTGTAACCAGGGTGTAGTGGTTGTAGTATATTAATGTCACTAGGTGTGGAGGTGTAACCAGGGTGTAGTGCTGCTGGAGCTTTAATTAATAAAATACTTTGTGATCTTTACTCACCTGTCTGTCAACTGCTGTGTCCCTTTATGTCAGAGTTGGATTTGGAGGCCTTCTTTCTGTTTTATACGTGAATGAATAAAGAATCAAGTTATTAAATCAAAATGATAACGTGAAGTGAAAGTCTTAGATTCTCACCTGAACCACATGATTCCAGAGAGATGGAGTATGAGAATCTGTGATTCCTACAGCTGAACACTTCTACACTTCACATAACTGAGGTCTGTTTCCCTAAAGGTTCAACAACAAGGTGGAGGATATGAATACATGTTATTATATAGCGCATCTAGAAATGAAATAGCACCATTCTCAGGTTTCACACCAGACCATCTATAGGACCATGATGCTTTTATGACTGTATGACCTCTGGGATATGTGTAAATGCAGGATAGATCCACTGTTGACCCCTTCACGGTAAAGATACTCTGAGTAGTGTAAGTCACACTCCAGCCATCCTGAACCAGTATCACCGAAACACAATCGCTCAAAATAAGGACATTAAATTAAGCACAAACCTGTTGGCTCATACTGACAGAGTTTGTCCACACTTGTTTACCGTAGTTGCAGAGTTGAGTGAGAATAGCAACCTCAGACAAGCATCCCTCTGATCCCTCTGACTCAGTTAGTTTCACAGCTGCTGAGAGAGTTATAGAAACCACTAGTGCATCTGTGAAGAACAGCTCCTAAATATGAACAATGCATGCCAGAAAAACATTGAGGAACAACTTTCCTTTATTAAAAATGTCTATAGATTGAATTGCAAAGCATAGGAGAAAAATGGTTACTGACATATTATGAATGAGGCCAAACCTGTCACAGAACAGAGAAAGACCAACACACTTCCTGCTGTTCTCAAGGCCGTTGTTGCATCTCCCTCCCTGCAGTCTTAGAAACATGAAGATACACAACTAAAACATACTTTATAACTGGTAAATAACTAATCCTGATACTTCAATTGAAAAAAACACTTATTATAACAGATGTGAGCACTGTAAGAGACGTGTTTCTCTGTTGTTGTTTTAAACCTGTTTTATTCTCAGGACCAGGACTATAACACTGAGTATTGGGATCCAGGCCAACAACATATCCTGGTCTCTATTCTCAGGACCAGGACTATAACACTGAGTATTGGGATCCAGGCCAACAACATATCCTGGTCTCTATTCTCAGGACCAGGACTATAACACCGAGTATTGGGGCCCAGGCCAACAACATATCCTGGTCTCTATTCTCAGGACCATGACTATAACACTGAGTATTGGGGCCCAGGACAACAACATATCCTGGTCTCTATTCTCAGGACCAGGACTATGACACTGAGTATTGGGGCCCAGGACAACAACATATCCTGGTCTCTATTCTCAGGACCAGGACTATAACACTGAGTATTGGGGCCCAGGACAACGACATATCCTGTTCTCTATTCTCAGGACTATAACACTGAGTATTGGGGCCCAGGCCAACAACATATCCTGGTCTCTATTCTCAGGACCAAGACTATAACTAGTCTTTCTTTTAAACAGTCTTTAAAGACATGACCTTGTATGATCTGAGTCTTGAATGTGAACCAGTACTCAGCTGAGTCTCTCTCTCTCAGGTCTGTGATTCTCAGGGTGCAGTTACTCACTCTGTCCCCATAGTACTCCACACAATCATCATTCTGAGGTTTCACACCAGACCATCTATAGAACCATGATGTCTCTGTGACTGTATGACCTCTGGGATATGTGTAAGAGCAGGACAGATCCACTGTTGACCTCTTCAAGGTACAAATACTCTGAGGGGTGTAAGTCACATTCAAACAGCTCAGACCATGAACACCTGAAACTAAATGTATCTGATCAATTCCTCAAATGGTAATGAGACTATTTTCAAGTGTTTTAGATGTATAGGACTGGTTAATTTAAAATGAATAAAATATATAGACACACACAGTGCATTCAGAAAGTATTCAGAACCCTTGACTTTTTCATTTTGTTACGTTAGTCTTATTCTAAAACGAATTCCAAAATTATAATTCTAAAACAGTATAACAACATACCATCAGCCATTTTCTACCTTTTCTATTATGCTGTATAGTTCCTACTAGTGTTACTATCCAAGAGTGCACCGATTTGTCTGTTTTCCCCACATGTTCTACTATTGGTCCACAGGCCTTAATGATTGATACTTAAGATGATTATTATAGGTGAGTTCAGACTCACACAATGTAGGAGTGAGAAAATCCTCATGGTATTTTACAGCACAGGAGTGACTGTCTGTAGAGTAACACCCGACCACTAGAGTATTACAGGAGTATTGTTGGGAAGTAGGGTCATGGAGATGTTGTCCGTTGTTGTACCAGATGTAGGTGAGGTTGGGTTGTCAGTCAGAAGACAGGTGGTGCTACAGGTCAGTGTTCTCTTCTATTCCTCTGTGGAGGAAGACACCTTCACCTGCAGCTCTGAATGATTCTAATGAATTATTAGAATTAGATATTATATATTACCTGTGTCAGTCAGAGTTGTTCCAGGGAAGCTGTACCCCCATTCTGTGTTGTAAATCTGAACTTGTACTAAGCTGAATCACTTTCAGGTCTGTGATTCTCAGGGTGCAGTCTTTCTCTTTAGTCCAAAGGTACTCAGCACAACCTGCATACTCTGGACAGAGCTCAGGAATTTAGGCACCTCATTATATTTCTCTTGGATATACCAGTTTGGTTCTGAGACTACATGATAACTTGGATGTTGATATGTGCAGGGCAGTTCCACTGTTGACTCCTTCAAGGCACAGATACTCTGATGGATGTAAGTCACGTTGAAACAGTTCTGACCCAGAACACCTAAAACAGTAGGCGGCCCATTCATTTAGATTCTTCAATTATTATTATCAACAACAATTAAACAACAATTTCTAAGATTTTACTGAGTTACAGTTCTTACAAAAATATCTGTAAATTGTTATGAATGAATTAGGCCCTAATCCATGACTGCGAATACAGATATAACTCAGTTGGTCACAGACACTTTTTAAAAAGGTAGTCAGTATCTGGTGAGACCACCATTTGCCTCATGCAGTGCGACATCTCCTTCATGTAAAACAATGGATTTAATGTATTTTTGTATTGAATACGTGTCGTGGAAATTAACACCAGGGCCTCAAAGTAAAACTTAAATGAATAATTATTTATTATCAGGAAGCTGGAGGGGTTCCAACAAACCTAAAACACCAGAGTACGGTCTGGAGCTCTTTCGGGGCAGTCCCGTTAGTTCTCTTATATACTGTTTACACAGACAAGTTATATTTGCATGATTTACATTATTCATAATTAATTCATCATTGACGTTTGGTTCCTGCATGTGACTGGCACTGTCTCCCATCTTAACTTATAGAACATATTCTGCCAAAAGGTCTGAGGGGTCATGACCGTCTCCCCTCACATCTCTACCCAGCACCAACAGGAACCAATAATTGTATGAGACAAGATGTACAATTCAAGGCTCTTTCTTCAGACAACATTTCCCTCACACATTAATATGAACCTACAATTGTTGAAACATTATTCTACATTATTTAATGGACAATAGGAGTTAATGAAATAAGATACCGAACTCCTACTCCAAGACGCTTGATACATATGGATCCAGAGCTGCATATCATGCTACACATTTTACCTTGGTAATCAGACTTACCAAGGTAAAATGCGAATGGGAGATGGATGACTCTTTACAATATGGTTTCTATTGAAACTTCATTTAGAGATCTGAAACTGGTGCCGGAGGAGGGAGATAAAAAACAACATATTTGTGCATCCTGGTGTTTTTTCAGTGACCCTGAATGAGCAAAGCTCTTTCCACATAGACAGGAATAAGGTTTCTCTCCAGTGTGTATTCGCTGGTGTGCAGTCAGGGTGAAATCTAGAGCAAAACTCTTTCCACACTGATCACAGCTATAAGGCTTCTCTCCTGTGTGTATGCGCTGGTGTATAGTCAGGTTTCCTGATTGATTGAAGCTCTTCCCACACTGATCACAGCTATAAGGCTTCTCTCCTGTGTGTATGCGTTGGTGTGTAGTCAGCTTTACTGACTGATTGAAGCTCTTCCCACACTGATCACAGCTATAAGGCTTCTCTCCTGTGTGTATGCGTTGGTGTTTAGTCAGGTTTCCTGATTCATTGAAGCTCTTCCCACACTGATCACAGCTATAAGGCTTCTCTCCTGTGTGTATGCGTTGGTGTTTAGTCAGGTTTACTGACTGATTGAAGCTCTTCCCACACTGATCACAGCTATAAGGCTTCTCTCCTGTGTGTATGCGTTGGTGTTTAGTCAGGTGTCCTGATTGATTGAAGCTCTTCCCACACTGATCACAGCTATAAGGCTTCTGTCCTGTGTGTATGCATTGGTGTTTAGTCAGGTGTCCTGATTGATTGAAGCTCTTCCCACACTGATCACAGCTATAAGGCTTCTCTCCTGTGTGTATGCATTGGTGGTTAGTCAGGTGATCTGACGTCCTGAAACTCTTCTCACACTGATCACAGCTATAAGGCTTCTCTCCTGTGTGTATGCGTTGGTGTATAGTCAGGTGTACTAATTGATTGAAGCTCTTCCCACACTGATCACAGCTATAAGGCTTCTCTCCTGTGTGTATGCGTTGGTGTATAGTCAGGTCTCCTGATCGACTGAAGCTCTTCCCACACTGATCACAGCTATAAGGCTTCTCTCCTGTGTGTATGCGTTGATGTGTAGTCAGGTTTCCTGATACATTGAAGCTCTTCCCACACTGATCACAGCAATAAGGCTTCTCTCCTGTGTGTATGCGTTGGTGTATAGTCAGGTGTACTAATTGATTGAAGCTCTTCCCACACTGATCACAGCTATAAGGCTTCTCTCCTGTGTGTATGCGTTGGTGTATAGTCAGGTGTACTAATTGATTGAAGCTCTTCCCACACTGATCACAGCTATAAGGCTTCTCTCCTGTGTGTATGCGTTGGTGTCTAGTCAGGGCTCCTGATTGATTGAATCTCTTCCCACACTGATCACAGCTATAAGGCGGTCCTGTGTGTTTTTGTGTAGTCTGGAATCCTGATTGTTTGAAGCATTTCTCACAATTAAAGCAGGGATAAGGCCTCTCCCCTGTATGAATTCTCTGGTGAGATTTTACAGTTTTAGATGCAGTGAAACTCTTCCCGCACCGAGAGCAGTGGAACGGTTTCTCTCCGGGGTGAATTTGCTCATGAATAGTCAAGTCTTGTTTAGCAAAACTCTTCCCACAGACAGAGCAGTGTTGAGGTTTCTTCCCTCTACCTCTATGCCGGTGTTTCGATCTGGAGAGACTCTTCTCTTTCTTGTCAGCATCATGATGTTGTTGAGGCTCCCCAGATGATAAGCCCCTCCCACTTAGAGAGCAACGATAAGGGATGTCCCCTGTGAAACAAAGGCATTGGATAGTTAGGTTTTGCAAATATGGGTCCATAAACAGATGGGTCCTTCCATGAAATTAAGGCCTTTTGGGTCCCTTTCATATTTTCCAGTAGAATATTGTGCATCAGCATTATATTTTAAATCTGTTATTAAATAATATGAATAAAGACTTGCTAAAGTGACAATTCTGAATTTGAAAAGTTCCATCAACCCTGTGTCACATCTAGAAAGATTTTAACCCAACTAATACAATAATTTCTCCAAGTTTTACCATCGTTGAGTAAAGTTACAAGTGCAGAATAATATGATTATTGTGAAGCCAATTAGTATAAGAGTTTGATTTAAACGTTGACATGCTTTGAATGAACAATTTCCCTAATAATCCTGTTTACATGGACAGATCTAAATAAACGCTCACTGCACTCGGTCAAAAGAAGTTAGCTGGCGCTGCTTGTGTTAGCACATACACAGATTAAATACACCTCTATAACTCTGATTAAAGTGTTTACATGTCCTAATCATTCTAAAGAATTCTCAGAAAACCAGGTGTTTATAAAGGCGTATCCTTACTTCGGTTATGACCATACACCAATTAAGATCAGCAGAGTAAGATGTTTACATGACTAATGACACACTTAGCCTACTGCCATAATCAGTTTAATAGGAAATGATTAGTGTGCATGTAAAGCCCTAGTTATTTGGTTACTTTGACAGTCATTTCTGAACATTATTTATTTTATTTTATTTGTGATTAATTTACGTCTGTCCCTCATTTTAAGGTCAACCCATGTTGTAATATGGTGAAACTGTTCCTTACATTTTTGGGCAAAAGAAACATCAAACATCAAATAGTCAAATTATAGAGCCAAGGCAGGTAAGCTGGTTCTAGTCTTTTTATCAATTATCTGGTGTTTTTTGTAGAAAACTGAGCAAGTGAACCATTTTACCCATAAATTGATATGGTAGAATATATTATTTTGTGAAGATGGTATTCAATTTTCACCACCTGTGGAACAAAACTAGCTTCCATTACCCCTGTCATAAGCACATTTGTGGCTGATTTAAAGGACTATTCTACCAATGTAAACTAGTGGTTTTGTTGTTTTCAGTTGTCCCCTGTTACTTTATTTAGCACATTGGCACTTACTACAGTATGTATTTTCATATAACCTCTTGGGAAAACATGTTTTTATGAAGTTGAACATGTGCTCTTCATGAAAGAATGTTAAAATGAGGTGAAATCAAACATTTGGGGGGAGCAAGTTACACTTCTCAAAATTAGGTGGAACGACCAGATATTTTCATCAATACATAATGAACCAATTCATTGTTACAGAAGCAAACTAATCTAATCCACATGGTTCTTACTTAATGAAATCATATCTCCATGTTCCTCTTCTAGTCTCTCAGTTCCACTCTGCCCCGGTGTTTTCCTGCAGTCGACCAGAACCAGCAGTAAAGTACGGAGAGGCGATTGACCTGGGGACTCCTGGAGGGTGGAGGGGGACTCCTGGAGGGTGGAGGGGGACAGGTTATCCTTTTGCTGTTCGACAAGACGTATTACAGCTGATCATTAAACCAAATATTGTATTAATTCAGTCTAAACCTCCGATTTGGGTGCATCCCTCAAATATCTCCTTTAATCTGAAATGTTCAATCTTTCACTGCAACCCACAAATATAAGAGCATTGGATTGGTGGAGGCATGGGCCAGTTTCCACCGTATTTCTTATACCAGTCATTTCCTATCGAACAGCGCATAAGAGAAGAAACAAGAGGGATAAATGTGCCCAAAATCTGGCTTATTTGATCATATATACATTTTCGAAACGAGTAGGTTGTTAGGAGTGTATTGGTAAAAGTAGGCCACGTCACATCCAGGCAACTTTGAGAAAAAAAAACACTTTGTATGGAAGTAGTGCCTGGTCATCACTAGTTACCACAACCCACGCCCATTTATACAACTGGTCTTTTAAATGTAATTTTAACCCTAACCTTGCAAACACTAACTTTATGCATAACCCTAAATGAATAAAAATACGTTATAGGCGTTTGACTCTGTGGCTGTGTAACTAGTGGAAACACGCATATCTGCCCTCTCATTGCCTATAATGGTCCCACCTGATCTTGCATCTTCCTGATTGCCTTCCAGCTACAATTCAAATTCAAGTGTACCTTAAAATGTCCCTTACCCAAGCGAGGGAGAGTGGTGATGGGAGAGGCAACGTCCTTGGTGGAAATCTTGAAGTTTAACTTAAAAACAACCAACCTAAAGCTATTAATGAACCTAGTAAGCTAACGTGTCTAGCTAGCACTCCTGTCCGGTAGCTAGCTACAGTTACCCGTAGTTTGGTCATTTATTCCAATACATTTCTGAATTGCACTCATCACTACGAAACTGAGCCTATTTTCCAAAGCTAAAATCAATAGATTGTTTTAGACAGCTCGATTCATATTCCTGAGATCATATCATCCCCGCAAGTGACCAAAGTTGTTCAATCGCTCCTTCAAGCTAAATCGAGGGCCAACTTTAGGGAATTAGACCTCCCTTATTAAGATGGCAATCAAACTGCATCCGGTTTCGACGGGGATACCACGAGGGAAAAACAACCTGTTTGGAACTGCAGCCATTTATTTTCTTTGTTAGAACGGCCACTTGAATATCTGGTCAAATAATGGCTAATGTGTAAGAAATCAATGAAGGAATGTGAACATGTGCACACTGGGCGGAAGGAGAAAATTCGGTCATAGTCACAGAGACTTAATTTTGCTGGACCCCAGGAAGAGTATCCGTAATAGATTCAAATTCTACACTTGTAGGCTATTTAAAATATATAAATTAATAACTAGGCAAGTCAGTTTTGAACAAATTCTTATTTACAATGATTGACCATCAACAATGGGTCAACTGCCTTGTTCAGGAACAGAACGACATATGTTTATCTGGTCAGCTCGGTGATTCGGTTACTGACCCAACGCTCTAACCACTAGGCTACCTGCCGCTCCAAACAGAACACAGCAATGTAGAGGTTCAAATATGATGAAAACTAGGCCTAGACATTTTATACAACACAGCGGGCATATAATGTTAAAACCAGACTTACCCGATCCATTGTGGAAGCAATTGTTCGACCCGAGCTGTTCTCTTCAACAATTTCCTGTTGTCTTGTTCTTCTTTAAGGTTTTATGGCAGACTACACCTATTGCCGCCACCTACTGTACGGCGAGTGAATGAATAATAAAAATGTCCATCCAAATGATTTCTATCGTCGGTAAAGAATTAATGTAATACGTCTCTCCATAATAGTGTCAAATCTAAATGCAGATTTTCCATTAGAAATCTACTGATGTCTTGCCAAAAATTCTTTACATTAATACCATTCAAAGATGCAAAACTGTTGCAAAAGATACAATTTGAATGTATCTATTTTTAAATCTTCATTTAGTGGTTGGCAGGGTAATATTAATGAATAATTTTATAATAACCTTCCTTAATTGTGTTAGAAAGTACGTATGTATGAGACAACAGATATTATCAATAAAACGATTCCAATAAGGAATTACATAAGGTGTATAGATAGATACAAATTCCTGTTGATACAAGGCAAGTATCACTCTGTTGTTGAATGGACTAAAACAAAAACAAATCTTTACTACTATTGAGTCAACAGGGGTAATCGAAGGTAGGTTCTGAGGGTCTTAACATGTTCCTGAATAACGGGGCGGCAGGTAGCCTAGTGGTTAAAGCCTAGTAACTAGTAACCGGAAGGTTGCGAGATTGAGTCCCCGACCTGACAAGGTAGAAGTCTGTTGTTCTGCCCCTGAACAAAGCAGTTATTAATCTGCTGTCATTGAAAATAAGAATTTGTTCTTAACTGACTTGACTAGTTAAATAAAAAATAAAGCAACACCTGAGGAAATGGAGACTAACATAATTGTAAACTCTTTAGGCGTTATAGGGATCTTGTAAATTGATAAGAATGAGTCATAATGAAGTAAACTACTCTACATTTACAAGTTGTCTCACCAATAGGATATTATTTCTCAACCAATATTTTAAAAACAAAGATGAATTGTTATACAATATGTGCTGGTTATTACAAATATAATATATGTGTGGAGAGAAATGATGCTTCTAAATGAAGGATCATGACTAGAAAACCTGTTGATGAAAAGCAGAGTTGCACTTGAATTTTGTCAAAAGCAAACCAACATGAAGTTAAGGCCACCAAAAGTAGAAAAGGCATGATGAGGAATAAGGTTTCACATAGAAGTAGGTCTTCTTATGTAGTGTTTTATCAAATTGATCTTAAAAGTATTATTTAAGGTAGGATTGTCCAGAAAATTCAGCCCACCATACTCACGTGTTCAATGCAACAGTTTCCTAATGTGACGGGTACGGTTTCTCCACAGAAAGTTAAAAAACATCTGGTCTGTTGAAAGGGTTCTACATGGAACCCTAAAGAGTTCTACATGGAACCAAAGAGGTTCTACCTGCAACCAAAAAGGGTTCTTCAAAGGGTTCTCCTATGGGGACAGCCGAAACAACTCTTTAAGGTTTTCCCAAAGGGTGTAGTGTTGTTACTCCCACTCCTCTACAACACTTCAACCATCCAAATAAATTGTCATGGAGCATCACCATGGCGTTGATGATTTGTGAGACGTCATTGCAAAGACAATCCCCAAGAGTGACTTGTCATTTGGAGTTCCTGACATCATTTGTTTGACTTCTAACTATTAGAGAGGATGGCTGCATCTGAAATGTCACCTGACAGTATATAGGTAATAGGATGCCATTTCAGACACAGACTATGTGTAGGTCTGTTCTAGTCTGGTGGATGGATGGTGTAATAGATTGGTCCTGAAGGTCTGTTCTAGTCTGGTGGATGGATGGTGTAATAGATTGGTCCTGAAGGTCTGTTCTAGTCTGGTGGATGGATGGTGTAATAGATTGGTCCTGAAGGTCTGTTCTAGTCTGGTGGATGGATGGTGTAATAGATTGGTCCTGAAGGTCTATTCTAGTCTGGTGGATGGATGGTGTAATAGTTTGGTCCTGAAGGTCTATTCTAGTCTGGTGGATGGATGGTGTAATAGATTGGTCCTGAAGGTCTGTTCTAGTCTGGTGGATGGATGGTGTAATAGATTGGTCCTGAAGGTCTGTTCTAGTCTGGTGGATGGATGGTGTAATAGATTGGTCCTGAAGGTCTGTTCTAGTCTGGTGGATGGATGGTGTAATAGTTTGGTCCTGAAGGTCTATTCTAGTCTGGTGGATGGATGGTGTAATAGATTGGTCCTGTAGGTCTATTCTAGTCTGGTGGATGGATGGTGTAATAGATTGGTCCTGAAGGTCTGTTCTAGTCTGGTGGATGGATGGTGTAATAGATTGGTCCTGAAGGTCTGTTCTAGTCTGGTGGATGGGTGGTGTAATAGATTGGTCCTGAAGGTCTGTTCTAGTCTGGTGGATGGATGGTGTAATAGATTGGTCCTGAAGGTCTATTCTAGTCTGGTGGATGGATGGTGTAATAGATTTGTCCTGAAGGTCTATTCTAGTCTGGTGGATGGATGGTGTAATAGATTGGTCCTGTAGGTCTATTCTAGTCTGGTGGATGGATGGTGTAATAGATTGGTCCTGAAGGTCTGTTCTAGTCTGGTGGATGGATGGTGTAATAGATTGGTCCTGAAGGTCTGTTCTAGTCTGGTGGATGGATGGTGTAATAGATTGGTCCTGAAGGTCTGTTCTAGTCTGGTGGAGGGATGGTGTAATAGATTGGTCCTGAAGGTCTATTCTAGTCTGGTGGATGGATGGTGTAATAGTTTGGTCCTGAAGGTCTGTTCTAGTCTGGTGGATGGATGGTGTAATAGTTTGGTCTATTAAAACCTCTTGAAGCTAGGGGGCACTATTTTTATTTTTGGAAAAATAACTTTCCCAAAGTAAACCGCCTATTTCTCAGGACCAGATGCTAGAATATGCATATAATTGACAGCTTAGGATAGAAAACACTCTAAAGTTTCCAAAACTGTAAAAATATTGTCTGTGAGTATAACAGAACTGCAATTGCAGGCGAAATCCTGAGAAAAATCCAATTAGGAAGTGACTCTTATTTTGAAACCCCTGTCTTTCTATGCATCCCTATTGCCAATTGAAAGGGATATCAACCAGATTCTGTTTTCTGTGGCTTCCCTAAGGTGTCTACAGCCTTTAGACATAGTTTCAGGACTGTCATCCTGCTCTCCTCTGTCTGCTCTGTGCTGCAGAGCCTGAGATGTTGTCATACATGGGACTACAGTCTCCCTGATGGAGAGACTGCAGCTAGGAATTCGGCATCATTGAACGCGAAGAACGACAACCGCCGAAACATCCATTCTATAACGAATGTCACTCTGAATAATCCCCTCTAACCACAACCGAGAGAGAGAGAGAGAGAGAGAGAGAGAGAGAGAGAGAGGATGAGAGAAGGACAATTCTTCAAAATAAATGAACTTTTCACCAGCGATCAAGACGACATACTGAGCGTAAATATATTGATTGATTGCAATTGTTCCCGACTGAGTGAGCGTTCATGTGTAAGGAATAGCATTTCAATTGTAAAATTATTAACTCTGTTGTGACATTTCAGTCGACCTCCCACTCCTCTTTTGTCAAACAAGCCTCGATGCCGGTTTAACCCACTCGGGCACATTCTATAATTTCATGTAACCATATTTACTGTTTGTTTATGCATTTATGTGAATTACTTAGTAATAAATAAATAAAGACAATTGATGTATGGATGACTCATAGTCAAGACTGGATTCGTGCAGATCAACAATTTACGACGTTTGGAATGAGACTAACGTGAGGTAAAATAAATAATTAATTAATCGGAAGACTATTGATCAGATATGAAAATATCTGAAAGGTTATATTGGGAAATTATAACTTTGTAATCTGAATACTTTCCTTGGTGCCCCGACTTTCTAGTTAATTACAGTTACAGGATTAATTACTTTGATCGCGTTATACTAATTACCGGGAATCTTTGATTATAACTATGTCTTCAATTTAATGATAGTAAAGACATGACACCTGTCATAAGAAAATATGTGGCTGATTTAAAGGACTATTCTACCAATGTGAAATAGTGGTTTTGTTGTTTTCAGTTGTCCCCCTTTACTTTATTTAGCACATTGGCACTTAGTACAGTATTTATTTTCATATAACCTCGAGATGGGAAAACATGTTTTTATGAAGTTGAACATGTGCACTTCATGACAGAATGTTAAAATTAGGTGAAATCTTGTGGGCACCAAGTTACACTTCTCAATTGGGTGGAACTACCAGATATTTTCATCCAATATATAATTAACCAATTAATTGTTACAGAAGCAGACTGTAATCTAATCCACATGGTTCTTAATGAAATCAAATCTCCATGTTCCTCTTCTCTGCCCCGGTGTTTTCCTACAGTAGACCAGACCCAGCAGAACGTGCTGCCTCAAACTTGCGGGTGTTATTCTACCATTTTTTGAATTCGTAAAGTTTCCCAGATGAGCTCCTCTCTCCTGTCCAGTTGTTATTATTAGTTGTTCTATAGGTGATAAAACCTCAAATACGACAAATGGATTCAAAAGAACAATCGTGAGGATTGTAAATGGAGCAGCCATGCATCTATCAGGAAGAACATACAGAACAATTGCAGAGATATTAGGCCAGAGAACAGTGGCGATGGAAAATGGCAACTATACAAGGCGGACAAGTGGACGAGTACAAAGAATCGTGGGAGGATTTTGAAAGCTACCTTGAGCTTTTGGAGCTATGGATGTTTGCAAATTACATTAAAGACTTAAAGACGACAAGAATGTCCGTGTGTTTCTTTCTGTGATCGGTGCAGAGACATATGGACTATTAAAGAGACTGATCACACCTGATACAAGTACTTTCCAGTATGAGGAACTGAAGCTAGTGTTGCTAGCTCACTACAAACCAAAACCTCTGGTGATTGCAGAGCAATTTCATTTGAAAAAAACATAACCAGAAGGAAGGAGAGTATGTGTCTGATTATGCGCTGGCTTTGCGATAGCTGTCAGGTAGTTGTGTTTTTGGCCATATCTAGGAAAAGCATTGAGAGATCAGTTTGTTAGTGGACTCTGCTCTGAAGCTTTGCAACACAAGATGCTGGCAGAGAAGGATCGAACATTCAGAAAGGCATGTGAGATGGCATTATCAATGGAGTTAGCTTCCAAGTACACCAGGGATATTACAGAGTGACAAAAGAGGCTCAAGCAGTAAATGCAGTGAATAGAAATGCTAGAACATTTCCCAGGACAGGAAACGGACAGTTCAAGGGCAGAAATGACAATGTAGAGAAACAGTATAAAAAAATAACACAGGGCAAGAGAATTCTGGTCAGCAACCATGCTACAGGTGCAGAGGAAAACATTCTGCTCGTGGTTGCAGATTCAAAAATGAGAAATACATGTCTGTTCTAAAGTTGGACACATTGCCTCTGCATGTAGGAACGGCAGAGCAGGACAGACACACTATGTTGATACTGCTCAGAGCCATGGCAAGAGTAAGGAGGATGATTCAGTTTTTTGGGGTGTATACAGTTTACACTTCTTCCAATGGGAAAAGGGCGTTACAATGAATGTCACATTGGATGGAAAGGATTTGGACAGGCAGTTAGACACAGAGCCCGCTGTCTCTCTGGTCTCGGAACTGTGTTTCCATGATGCTCTGAGTCACCTGCCATTAAAGAAAACAAAATTCCTTTGCTTGGTGAGACCATTCCTTTGCTGGGTGAGAACATTCCTTTGCTGGGTGAGACCATTCCTTTACTGGGTGAGAACATTCCTTTGCTGGGTGAGACCATTCCTTTGCTGGGTGAGAACATTCCTTTACTGGGTGAGAACATTCCTTTGCTGGGTGAGACCATTCCTTTGCTGGGTGAGAACATTCCTTTGCGAGGTGAGACCATTCCTTTGCTGGGTGAGAACATTCCTTTGCGAGGTGAGAACATTCCTTTGCGAGGTGAGAACATTCCTTTGCGAGGTGAGAACATTCCTTTGCTGGGTGAGAACATTCCTTTGCTGGGTGAGAACATTCCTTTGCTGGGTGAGAACATTCCTTTGCTGGGTGAGAACATTCCTTTACTGGGTGAGAACATTCCTTTGCTGGGTGAGACCATTCCTTTGCTGGGTGAGAACATTCCTTTGCTGGGTGAGAACATTCCTTTACTGGGTGAGAACATTCCTTTGCTGGGTGAGAACATTCCTTTGCTGGGTGAGAACATTCCTTTGCTGGGTGAGAACATTCCTTTGCTGGGTGAGAACATTCCTTTGCTGGGTGAGAACATTCCTTTGCTGGGTGAGAACATTCCTTTACTGGGTGAGAACATTCCTTTACTGGGTGAGAACATTCCTTTGCTGGGTGAGAACATTCCTTGGCTGGGTGAGAACATTCCTTTGCTGGGTGAGAACATTCCTTTCCGAGGTGAGAACATTCCTTTCCGAGGTGAGAACATTCCTTTATGAGGTGATAATCGATAGTGATTCAAAGTGGTTGGAAGTTTTTCACAAAACTTCAAAGACATTAACGAACTTCATCAAAAACCTACGAATGCTGTTTGCAGCCTATGGATTGTGCAATGGAATTGTCTCTGATAATGGACCCCAGCTGGTCTCTTCTGCTTTCAAACAATTCCTAAAAAACAACAGAATCAAGCAGACCCTTCCTGCTTACCATCCTGCCTCGAATGGTGCAGCAGAAAGGTCAGTCCAGATACTCAAGCGAGCTCTGAAAAAAAACGTTTGAGGACAACAGACAATCTACTGTCTTTCTCAAGCATCGCTGAGCCAATGTTCCGCAGGACCCCCCACAGAGTCACATGTCAGACCCCTGCTGAGCTCTTCCTGAAGCTCCAGATCCGAACACGCTTCAACCTACTCCGACCTGACTTAGCTAAAACAGTGGAAGAAAAACATGCCAAACAAAAGAAACACCCTGACCATGGTAGACTACACCTTCGAGTTTTCCAGGAGGAAGAACAAGTGTGACAGGGAAATGGATTCAGGCAACAGTAATCTGGAAACTGGGACCTGTGACTTACCTCATTCAGGACGGAAAGAGAAAACATTTAAATCACTGTGTAGATTTATTGTTAGGCCTCATTAAATAAAGCTGATTATAATGTGTTATTTAATATATAATATATGTACTAACTGAAATCAAGTCCAGCAAATACTTTTGTTTTAAAAGAGATGGTTTAACCCCAAATCATTTTCATGATAAATTATACTGCATTTTACAAAACATTTTACTAAAAACTACAACAATTACAATGTATATTGCATGATGTGTATGAAGGGCCCGATTCAATCTTGAGATAAGTCCATGTTACGTCAACATAAGTCAATAAAATGTGGACATTAGGCAATATTTTTGGACTCTCGTCGATGTTAAGTTCTCAAATCTGAATAGTGTTCGAAGTGTGGGTGTACAGTGGGGCAAAAAAGTATTTAGTCAGCCACCAATTGTGCAAGTTCTCCCACTTTAAAAGATGAGAGGCCTGTAATTTTCATCTTAGGTACACTTAAACTATTACAGACAAAATGAGAAAAGAAAATCCAGATAATCACATTGTAGGATTTTTAATGAATTTATTTGCAAATTATGGTGGAAAATAGTATTTGGTCACCTACAAACAAGCAAGGGCTCCACGCAAAATCTCACCCTGTGGGGTCAAAGTGATCATAAGAACGGTGAGCAAAAATTCCAGAACCTCACGGGGGACCTAGTGAATGACCTGCAGAGAGCTGGGACCAAAGTAACAAAGCCTACCATCAGTAACACACTACGCCGCCAGGGACTCAAATCCTGCAGTGCCAGACGTGTCCCCCTGCTTAAGCCAGTACATGTCCAGGCCCATCTGAAGTTTGCGAGAGTATTTGGATGATCCAGAAGAAGATTGGGAGAATGTCATATGGTCAGATGAAACCAAAATATAACTTTTTGGTAAAAACTCAACTCGTCGTGTTTGGAGGACAAAGAATGCTGAGTTGCATCCAAAGAACACCATACCTACTGTGAAGCATGGGGATGGAAACATCATGCTTTGGGGCTGTTTTTCTGCAAAGGGAACATTCAACAACACCCCTTTCAAAAATAATCCTGTATGTCTGCTTTCGTCTACTTTTACCTGACAGCAACTTGGAACAGAGTTCAATTTGAGTCCAGATGTTCTCAAGGCTGTTGTTGCATCTCCCTCCATGCAGCCTGGAATCATAAAGAGAGACAACAAACACACTTTATAACTGGTGAAAAACTACACCTGATACTTCCATTAAGCAGGAAAAAGTCTCTATCATAACAGATGTGTAGCACTGTAAGACACGTGTTTCTCTGTTGTTGTTTTAAACCTGTTTTATTCTCAGGACCAGGACTATAACACTGAGTATTGGGATCCAGGACAACAACATATCCTGGTCTCTATTCTCAGGACCAGGACTATAACACTGAGTATTGGGATCCAGGCCAACAACATATCCTGGTCTCTATTCTCAGGACCAGGATTATAATATTGAGTATTGGGGACCCAGGACAACCACATATCCTGGTCTCTAATCTCAGGACCAGGACTATAACACTGAGTATTGGGACCCAGGCTAACAACATATCCTGGTCTCTATTGTCAGTACCATGACTATAACACTGAGTATTGGGACCCAGGCCAACCACATATCCTGGTCTCTATTCTCAGGACCAGGACTATAACACTGAGTATTGGGACCCAGGCTAACAACATATCCTGGTCTCTATTGTCAGTACCCTGACTATAACACTGAGTATTGGGACCCAGGCCAACAACATATCCTGGTCTCTATTGTCAGTACCATGACTATAACACTGAGTATTGGGATCCAGGCCAACAACATATCCTGGTCTCTATTCTCAGGACCATGACTATAACACTGAGTATTGGGATCCAGGCCAACAACATATCCTGGTCTCTATTGTCAGTACCATGACTATAACACTGAGTATTGGGATCCAGGCCAACACCATATCCTGGTCTCTATTGTCAGTACCGTGACTATAACACTGAGTATTGGGATCCAGGCCAACAACATATCCTGGTCTCTATTGTCAGTACCATGACTATAACACTGAGTATTGGGATCCAGGCCAACAACATATCCTGGTCTCTATTCTCAGGACCATGACTATAACACTGAGTATTGGGACCCAGGCCAACACCATGTCCTGGTCTCTATTCTCAGGACCAGGACTATAACACTGAGTATTGGGATCCAGGCCAACAACATATCCTGGTCTCTATTCTCAGGACCAGGACTATAACACTGAGTATTGGGACACAGGACAACAACATATCCTGGTCTCTATTGTCAGTACCCTGACTATAACACTGAGTATTGGGACCCAGGCCAACAACATATCCTGGTCTCTTTTACAGAATACAACTAAACAATACACATTTGAAAAAGATACATATTTAAAATATGAATATGCAATCAGCAATGTAAAACAAAACAAGGAAACCACATTCCAGATGTTTTACAATATTTTCATACAAGCATTTGTTCCACGTAACAACTCACCAAAAAGAAGTAGAATGGTAATGTACAGGACATTGTGCTGGAATTGTATTTCTGAAGAGAGTGCTCGCTCTTCTCTCACTCGGTTTTGGTTCATGCAGGTAACTGTGACCCTCAGACCAATTGGCAGAACATCTTTTAGGACCAAATTATTTATACAAGAGGCCAATGATCCTCATTAAAAATGATATAGATTTTAAAAACATATAATTAATGTGAAAAGCAGACGTTGTTGAGCAGATAATGGATGTAATTTTTTAAAAATGAATACACACCTTGTATTGTTGAAACATTCTACATTAAAGTTATTTAATGGATAATAGGAGATATAGAAATAAGATACAGCTCTGAACACTCCTACTCCCCACCACACACCACTCCTACTCCAAGATGCTTGATACATATGGATCCAGAGCTGCATATTATGCTACACAGGTTACCATGGTAATCAGACTTAGTAAACTGTTAAAGAATGGGAGATGGATGACTCTTTACAAGATGTTTTCTATTGAAACTGTATTTAGGGATCTGGAACCGGTGCCAGAGAGGAGGGAGATGAAAGAAAACATGTTTGTGTTTTCTGGTGGTTTTTCAGTGACCCTGAATGAGCAAAGCTCTTTCCACATAGACAGGAGTAAGGTTTCTCTCCAGTGTGTGTGACCTGGTGTGTAGTCAGGGTGGAATTTTGAGAAAAACTCTTCCCACACTGATCACAGCTATAAGGCTTCTCTCCAGTGTGTATGCGCTGGTGTATAGTCAAGTATTCTATCTTCCTGAAACTCTTCCCACATTGATCACAGCTATAAGGCTTCTCTCCTGTGTGTATGCGTTGGTGTGTAGTCAGGTTTCCAGATAGAGCAAAGCTCTTCCCACATTGATCACAGCTATAAGGCTTCTCTCCTGTGTGTATGCGTTGGTGTTTTGTCAGGGATCCTGAATGATTGAAACTCTTCCCACACTGATCACAGCTATAAGGTTTCTCTCCTGTGTGTATGCGTTGGTGTGTAGTCAGGGCTCCTGATCGATTGAAGCTCTTCCCACACTGATTACAGCTATAAGGTTTATCTGCTGTGTGTATGCATTGGTGTGCAGACAGGGATCCTGATCGACTGAAGCAATTCCCACATTGATCACAGCTATAAGGCTTCTCTCCTGTGTGTATGCGTTGGTGTGTAGTCAGGTTTCCTGAATGATTGAAGCTCTTCCCACATTGATCACAGCTATAAGGCTTCTCTCCTGTGTGTATTCAGTGCTCCTGATCGACTGAAGCAATTCCCACATTGATCACAGCTATAAGGCTTCTCTCCTGTGTGTATGCGTTGGTGTGTAGTCAGGTTTCCTGAATGATTGAAGCTCTTCCCACACTGACCACAGCCATAAGGCTTCTCTCCTGTGTGTATGCGTTGGTGTGTAGTCAGGGATCCTGAATGACGGAAGCGCTTCCCACACTGATCACAGCAATAAGGCTTCTCTCCTGTGTGTATACATTGGTGTGTAGTCAGGGACCCTGAATGATTGAAGCTCTTCCCACACTGATCACAGCTATAAGGCTTCTCTCCTGTGTGTATACGTTGGTGTTTAGTCAGGGATCCTGAATGATTGAAGCTCTTCCCACACTGATCACAGCTATAAGGCTTCTCTCCTGTGTGTATGCGTTGGTGTGTAGTCAGGGATCCTGAATGACGGAAGCTCTTCCCACACTGATCACAGCTATAAGGTCTCTCTCCTGTGTGTATGCATTGGTGTGTAGTCAGGGATCCTGATTGATTGAAGCTCTTCCCACACTGATCACAGCTATAAGGCTTCTCTCCTGTGTGTATGCGTTGGTGTGCAGTCAGGTCTCCTGATCGACTGAAGTGTTTCCCACAATCAAAGCAGGTGTAAGTCCTCTCCCTTGTAAGAATTCTCTGATTAGATTTTAAGATTTTATATTCAGCAAAACTCTTACCACTCTGAGAGCAGTGGTATGGTTTCTCTCCGTTGTGAATATGCTCATGAATCATCAATTCCTTCTGTTTAGCAAAACTCTTCCCACAGTCAAAGCAGCAGTGGTGAGGTTTCTTCCCTATACCTCTATGCTGGTGTTTCTTGAGGTGTTCTGATCTGGAGAGACTCTTCTCTTTCTTGTCAGCATCATGATGTTGTTGAGGCTCCCCAGATGATAAGCCCCTCCCACTGAGAGAGCAACGATGAGGGATGTCCCCTGTGAAACAAAGACATTGAATAACTACGTTTTGCAAATATGGATCCATAAACAGATTTCGTTCTATGAAAGACTGCCTTTTGGGTCCCATTGACATTTTTCCTGTAATAATTGCATACCAATATTGCATTTTAAAACTGTAATATTCCATAAAGTGCCATTTAATACAGAACACATGGAGAATTCAATGAATCTGATTTTTTGCGGGGAAAAAAACTAAAGTGACACAAATCAGCATTTTGACAGGTCCCTCCGTCAACCCTGTGTAACTTCTAGAAAGATTTTAACCCATCTAATACAATAATTACTCCAAGTTTTACCATCATTGAGTAAAGTTACAAGCGCAGAATAATATGATTATTGTGAAGTCAATTAGTATATGAGTTTAATTTAAAAGTTGACATGCTTGGAAAGTAGAACAATTTCCCTAATAAACCTGTTTCCATGGACACATCTGAAATCAGGCTGCTATCAAAATAAAGGCTCTGTAAAAGCATGTTATTATTATCATGTTATTATTTTTAAGCATATTTAATTCTGAGTTATTACAAATTTAGTTTGTATGTGAAAACTATTTCTAAGCAGCATACTTTTAGTTTTTCCTGAACTCACTGCCCTCGGTCAAAAGAAGTTAGCTGGCACTGCTTCTTCTGTTAGCACATGCAGATTAAATACACCTCTATAACTCTGATTAAAGTGTTTACATGTCCTAATCATTCTAAAGAATTCTCAGAAAACCAGGTGTTTTTAAAGGCGTATCCTTACTTCGGTTATGACCTTACACCAATTAAGATCAGCAGAGTAAGATGTTTACATGACTAATGACACACTTAGCCTACTGCCATAATCAATTTAATAGGAAATGATTAGTGTGCATGTAAAGCCCTAGTTATTTGGTTACTTTAACAGTCATTTCTGAACATGATTTATTTCATGTGATTAGTGAGTCTGTCCCTCATTTTAAGGTCTACCCTGTTACATGAACTGAACTCTTGTTTTAATATGGTGAAACTATTCTTAAATTTTTTTTTTTTAAATATATATTTTTTTGCATAAGAAACATTGAACATCTAATAGTCAAATCACAGAGTAAAAGCAGGTGAGCTGGTTCTACTCTTTATCAATTTACTGCTATTTTGTGGTGGGAAACTGAGCATCTCAACCCTTCTATCCAGACACAGACATGATAGAGATGTTTTAACAATAACTTTTTATGTGAAGACTGCATTCAATTACTACTTCCTGTTGCACAATACTAGCTTCCATTCCCCCCGTCACAAGCAGATTCATGGCTGATTTAAAGGACCGTTTTACCAATGTAGGGTTTTTGTTGTTTTCAGTAGTCCCATGTTACGGTCAACCATGTAACTTTATTTGGCACATTGGCTCTTACTATAGTATTTATATTTCATTAAACCTCTTGAGATGGCAAAATGTATTTTATTAAGTTGAACATGTGCTTTTTATGACAGAATGTTAAAATGATGTGAAATCAAACTTTTTTTTGGTACACTTTTTAAAATTGGGTGGAACGACCAGATATTTTCATCAATATATAATGAATTCATTGTTACAGAAGCAGACTGTAGTCTCATCCACACGCCATGGTTCTTACTTAATGAAATCACATCTCCATATTCCTCTTCTCCTCTCTCAGTTCCACTCTGCCCTGGTGTTTTCCTGCAGTCAACCAGACCCAGCAGTAAAGTACAGGGAGGCGATCGACCTGGGGACTCTGGGAGGGTGGAGGGGAACGGCCTAGATTTGTCCTGTTGGAAGTATTCAACATAGATTAACATTAAACCAAATAGTGTATTCATTTAGTCTAAACCTCTGATTTGGGTGCATCCCTCGAACATCTCCTTTTTCCTCAAATGTTCAATTGTACACTACTTCCCACAAATCTAAGAGCATTAGATTGGTGGAGGCATGGGCTAGTTTCCACCATATATCTCATACCAGTCATTTCCTTTCAAACAGCGATGAAGAGGTGAAGCGAGAGGGATAACTGGGCCCAGAATCTGGCTTCTGCCTCATTTGATCGAATATACATTTCATAAAGATTAGGGAGTCAGGAGTGTATTGATAAAAGTAGGACACTTTATATGGTAGTAGTGACTTGTCGTCACTAGTTACCGCAAACAAAGCCATAAACCACGCCCATTTCTACCATTGATCTTATTAACAACACTTCTAACTTTATGCCTAATAATGGTCCCACCTGATCTTATTGTGAATTTTCCAGTACTTACGTGGCAATAATTATTTTTTATTTATTTTTTAAACCTAACCTTAACACCACTTCTAGCTTTATGTCTAACCTTAAATAAATAATAAAGCAATATAGACATTTGTGGCTGTGGAAACTAGTGGAAACACGCATATCTGCCCTCTCATTGGCTATAATGTTCCCACCTGATCTTGCCTCTTTATCGATTGCCTTCCATTGTTGAAGACATTTATTTTCTTTGTTTGAACGGTCACTTGAGTATCTGGTCAAATAATGGACAATGTGTTCGAAATCAGTGAAGGAATGTGAACACTTTGGGAGGAAGGAGAGATTATTAGGTCATAGTCACATATTCCTAAACATGATATAGTAGTAGGCTACTTTGAATAAGAAAAAAATAGAGATAATTCGTTCATAATCACAGATTCCTAAACATGATATAGTAGCAGGCTACTTTGAAGAAGAAAAAAAATCCCAACAAGTTTTACCGTCATGCTTTTTTGGTCGAAACGTTTAAACCCAACGCAGGAATGTGGAGGATCAAAGACGATTGAAACTAGGCCGAGACATTTTCTACAACACAGCAGGCCTATACTGTTAAAGCCAGACTTACCCGATCCATTGTGTAAGCTATTGTTTCTTTGTATTGAATGAATAATTGTTGGCTACAGTAGAGTAGACTACTTTGTTGTAGTGTAGAGATAATGACAAGGGAGTTGCGGAGAGAAAATTAGATTCCCAAGGCTGCAAATGATGCGTCCCTAGGACAGAGCAATCAAACATCTACTTCAATATCAACACGGAATTAAGTTCAAACAAATAAACGTATCATGTATCCTAATATTTCTTCAGAAAGTTCCTGGATAACATTTTAGGTGATCTATAAAAGTCAACAAAACGTTAAGAATCCTGTAGTTTGTTATCGTCTACCCTTGCCTGGCAGGGACTTGGAACACATGAGCAAAGAGGGAGTATCTGAATAGGCCTCTTGTGAGGGGGTGTCTGAGAATGACTATTTCCGGTCTTTGGCTGCTGATATAATGGCAGCTGCTGTACACTACCAGCACAAAGAGCTGTTATGCAAGTCTTTGCAATGGATGCATCAAAACTTAATTCACAAGTAATTCTCCGGTCAAAATAAACATAAGTCTGGTGGTGGTACCCAATTGTCATACTTGAGTCAAAGTAAAGATACATAATAGAAAATGACAAGTCCAAGTGATAGTCACCTGGTAAAATTCTATTTGAGTAAAAGTCTAAAGTATTTGGTTTAAATATGCTTATGTATCAATATAAATGTAATTGCTGGGGACAAAATGGGCGCCGTAGAGAGAACACGCTTTGTTTCAGCGAGCTCTCGTGACATTCGTAAATTTATATTCTTACATTAATCTCCTAGCTTGAAAAAGTGGTAGAAATTGGCCTAAATAAGTTACCATATAATTGAGACTTGACGACTATTTCGCAAAAAATCTCCCGACAACATGCCCATAGAATACTAGAAGTCGTACAAAAAACACCACCCCTGTGGATGGGCATGAGGAAGCTAAGCTAACGTTAGCGAGCTAACTACCATTGCGGTATCCAGGCACTATGTACCTGAATGATTCAGAAAGATGGACTGATAACATTACTAAAGTATTCGATGCTAAAGATAAGAACGGTTTTGGAAGCAATAGCAGGCCATTCAGCTGAAATTACAGAGCGTTGTGAAACGTGTTGTTGAGGCGGAAGGAAGAATTGCTGCAGTGGAAACTTCAACTACATCTATGGACGCTAAGATAAAAGCACTGAGAAACAGGTGCGCGAAATGGCGGAGCACATTGACCACTTGGATAATCGAGGACCGCAGATGCAATATTCGTGTTGTGGGACTCCCGGAAAATTCTGAAGGGACACGTTCAGTAAAATTATTTGAGGAATGGATCCCTGGCTACCTACAAATGGACACTAAGGCAGGTCGTGTGAAGCTGGACAGAGCCCATCGCTCTCAAGCACC
>NW_022264274.1:0-31800 GCF_002021735.2 Oncorhynchus kisutch | reverse complement strand
TATGGATGACCCTCCTATGTGGGCAAGGGATCTGCCCCTCCTTCACCCTCAAGAAAGACCCTGGAAAAAGATGGTAAGAAGCCCAATCTACTGATTAAGCAGCAGAGCATCTCCGACAGAGGCTTAACCCCTCCAACCACGCCCAAACAGAAATCCCCCGGCCCATCTTCCCCGAAAGGCAGCCCCCAGCCCTCACCGGCAAAGGTAAACAGGAGTCCAGCTCTTCGGGGGCCTGGGGGGCATCAGCCTAGGGGGGCTCACCGATGTGGCCAAGCCTCCAGCCGCTGCCTCCCAGGCGGCCGAGTCCATCACGGGAACAATGTTCAGTGGCTTTGGTGGGTTCACTGGATCAGCCAAACCTGATCGGGCCAAAGCCGCTGCTGGTACCCAAAAAACAGCAGAGTCGGTGACGGGAAAGATGTTCAAGTGGGTTCGGTGGTTTACTGAGACAGCCAAGCCCCCGGCGGCTGCCTCCCAGATGTTTGGCTTTGGCTCGTCTATCTTGAGCTCGGCCACCAACCTCATGACCACCGACTCCGTGGACTCTGTGGATGAGAAAGCTGGTTCTCCTGCCGATTCTCCTGCCGGTTCTCCTGCCGGCTCTCCCCCAGACTCCCCCTTCTCTGCCCCCGGTTCTCCCCTTGGTTCTCCCCCGGACTCTCCCTTCTCCGCTCCCGGGTCCCCCCCTGACTCAGACAGCCCTGACACCCCACCTGCCTCCAAGAAGGCCCCCAAACGTGCCGTCTCCCTGCTGAAGGACCAAAAGTCCATAGAAGCAGATCCCTCCGTGGAGCCTCTGAAAGCGGGGGAGCCGCTTACTACGGCCACAGGATCGGGGGCCCAGGAAAACTGTCCTCTGTGTAAGGTGGAGCTGAACGTTGGATCAACAGACCCCCCTAACTACAGCACCTGCACTGAGTGCAAGAAGAGTGTGTGCAACCTGTGTGGCTTCAACCCCACACCCTCATCTTGGTGAGGTAAGACCAGTACAGCTTTCACTACTGCTAAAATATAAACAGTTCTGCTGAAAGGTACACAAACCATACAAGGATTTCAGACGTTTCCATTGTTACAGTAGGTGGGTTAGGGCTACAGTCTTCTGTACACTCCATGTTGTTCAGTCACTCACTGGCTATATAAAAACCACGTCTGCAGTCAATTTGGTTTCTATATCTTCCAATTGTAATCAGGACACAAATATTGACACCCTGTTTAAA
This sequence comes from Oncorhynchus kisutch, assembly GCF_002021735.2. NCBI lineage: Eukaryota > Metazoa > Chordata > Actinopteri > Salmoniformes > Salmonidae > Oncorhynchus > Oncorhynchus kisutch. The sequence goes on along the minus strand of NW_022264274.1, from coordinate 30,583 downwards.
GGTACCCCTCTTACCATAAGTGAACCTGAACGTTGGTCACGGTCTTGGTGGTCATGACTGCTGCACGTGTTTGACCTTTGAGGGAGTGGTTGTGGGTTGATGCGTTTAGCTTTCCCTAGCCTCCTAGCTGCCCTGTAGTCTAACTCTAAGCCATTGTGGGGCTAGGTTAATAAGGCTAAATGAATGCCATTTAAATGGCCATCTCATTATTGAGCGACATTTACACTTCAAAAGGCTGGCACTTGACTCTGTAATCTAAGAGAGGGGCGTGTGTGTGTGTGTGTGCGTCCGTGCGTGTGTGTGTGTGTGTGTGGTCATAGGGACCAAATACTCTTTAATTTCTCATCTTCCTAGGAGGTTATAGAGTGTTATTACTGGCGTGTCCCATTGACGCTGTATTAACATACATCACTTACATTCAGTTCCCAAGAACAGATGGTTTATGGGGTCATCAAATTATATTAATGGAAGAACTGCACAGAATTTCATTCAGTTCAGCGAATCAAAGCTCACTGTCAAACAGTATTCTGATGGGAAAATACAGCAGTAGCCGACTTAATGCTTGTCTACTGTGTAACTGCTGTATATTTTGGTTGACAGGTCAATAGGGGTGTAATACGGGGTAGCGATGGTTTCTCATTATAATAGCAAGTTTGGTTGAACTGTGACTAGATTGTCTTTGTTATCGACCATGTCTGGCTCGGCTTAGGAGCTACTCACAGTGTAAGTTGTTCAACCTTGAGTGAAAGCAGTGAACTTGTTGAAAGCAGGTATAGTTGAGCTCACGCGATGGCAGGTTTGGCGTAGCTTCACATGCTAGCTTTCCTATGCTAGTAGGTAGTTTAGTGTTTAGCGGTGTAGCGCGTGGCCAGTTCCCTTAGTAATCACGCTACTGGTCTATTTAAGGTGTTCCGGGGAGATTAGGCAGTCTAACTCCTTGTCACACGGTGAGAACCATGACTCCACCACCACGCCCAACAAGATGTGACAAGGCGTGGTGGTAGAGTCATGGTTCTCACCGTGTGACAAGGAGTTAGACTGCCTAATCTCCCCGGAACACCTTAAATAGACCAGTAGCGTGATTACTAAGGGAACTGGCCACGCGCTACACCGCCACTCCATTATGAAACAACGTCACTGAAAAGGCTCTCCATTTTCCCGTGGAGTTCATCATTTACGTTTAGGTTTATTTAACATTATTGTATGTAGAAACACATACACTGTGATGTCATACAGTACTTCAAAGGACAGTTAAAATAGAGGTAGATCCTCATGTATCTTTGTGTTGGCTTAGACAGCTAGTTACAACATACTACTATGTACCCTAAGGTTGTCACTAGTGTAACTACCTCATTACTACACAGGTGGCACTTACTTTACCTACTAATTTGAGCTCCTAGGGGAGCAAAGGCCCTCAGGTTACGGCCTCTGGACTACACAGGTCAACTCAATATAAAATGCTACCAATATCATAGACTGGTATGTATCGCTGTGTTGTCGTACTGGCCCATCTTTGGCAGTAATGAGGAGCAGCGTATTCCTCAAATAAAGTCCAAGCTACGGGGAAATGTGTAATTACGTTGGAGAGATCAGCATCCTAGGTGATTATGTTCTTAGAGGACCTAATGAGCCAAAGATTAGGTGTCTCTGGACCAGTGTGTCTTAACACTGCAACCAATATACTTGTTTTGCTCAAAATCACACTTGTGCTCATTAGGCACCAAACTGAAGAAAACTGACTGAAATAGTGAGGGACTAGCTGGACTTGTCCAATAAGAAATGCTGATTTTCATTTCCAATGCAAAACGCTTTGTGACAGTGTGCAATTATGAACACAACCCAGGTGCGGAGTATAACCGACAGAGATGAAATACCATCATGTTTCAGGGACTATGTAAATTCATCTTTACTCAGTCGAGAATGAATAGGACATTCTGATCATGGATTGAAAAGGTTCACTGAAAAACATACTAATTGAAAAGTCCTAATTTCCTGATTTATACATGTTGAATTTCGATCCCAAACCTGATTTTAACTGAGCTGAAATTCAATTCAACCCAACCAGACATGCATCTAATCTGATCCAATCCATTCAAGGATGCTTCATGAAACTGAACTTGTTGATTGATGGAGAGCTACATAGAGCCCTGAGTCCTTTGTGATGAAGAGGAATAGATAGATGATGTGAGTCATTGGTCTAGGACAGAGCATGGTGCTGGATGGCCATGTGAACGAGGCTGCTCCTGCCCCAGTCTACCTACCTCAGTACACTGACTCATCCACCCCTTTCTCTGCTTCGTCAGCAGACATGCCTTGCCTCTGTCACTCTCCCAACACTTGCTCCGAGCTGAGAATTTGTTTGTGTGTATTTGTTTGTGTGTATTTGTGTGTGTTTGTGTGTGTGTGTGTGTGTTTAGGGGGTTGTGTGTATGTGTGGGGGTTGGTGCATGCATTGCATTGAGTCTGAAGGAGCATTTATCTGTGTGTTGGTGTTTGTTTGGTGTGTGTTGTGTGTTGCTTGCTGTGTAGGCGAGCTGTAGAAAAAGTAATCTCTGCTTCCTAAAAGGATTTAAAGGGCATCAGGAAGCCTGTCCCAGTCAGAAGAGGTGTCCCTTAACCTTCCTCAGTATGAGCCTCTCTCTCTCTCTCTCTCTTCTGTTATTATCTCTGTTCTTTTCTCTGTTTCCATGTTTATTTGAGTAAAGAACTGTACATATCAGATAATAAACTGAAAACAGGCCTGATGGAACCATTGACAGGAACCTTTCCTAAATGTTGATCAAACAAATGACATTAGACCAGTGGATTATAATTCCTTTTTGTCCGAATATTATAATATTTTCTTGGAAATCTTTTGACAAATGGATGGGAACCTAGCTTCTGTCTCTCTGTCCCTCTCTCTCTCTTACTGTCTCTCTGTCCCTCTCTCTCTCTTACTGTCTCTCTGTCCCTCTCTCTCTCTTACTGTCTCTTTCATTTTGTTTTCTGTCCCTCTCTCTCTCTTACTGTCTCTTTCATTTAGTTTTCTGTCCCTCTCTCTCCCCCTCTTTTTATTTCTCTTCTACCCATCAGCTGATCAAATCAAATCAAAGTTGTTATTTAGTAGTTTAGATGTTGTTCTCAAGGATCTCTGGCTGTTCTGGCTCTACTGTTCTGCATCTACTGTTCTGGCTCTTCTGTTCTGTCTCTACTGTTCTAGCTCTACTGTTCTGCCTCTACTGTTCTCTCTCTACTGTTCTGCCTCTCCTGTTCTGTCTCTACTGTTCTGCCTCTCCTGTTCTGCCTCTACTGTTCTAGCTCTACTGTTCTGCCTCTACTGTTCTGCCTCTCCTGTTTCTGCCTCTACTGTTCTGCCTCTACTGTTCTAGCTCTACTGTTCTGTCTCTACTGTTCTGCCTCTCCTGTTCTGCCTCTACTGTTCTGCCTCTACTGTTCTGCCTCTCCTGTTCTGCCTCTACTGTTCTGCCTCTACTGTTCTGTCTCTACTGTTCTAGCTCTACTGTTCTGCCTCTACTGTTCTCTCTCTACTGTTCTGCCTCTCCTGTTCTGTCTCTACTGTTCTGCCTCTCCTGTTCTGCCTCTACTGTTCTAGCTCTACTGTTCTGCCTCTACTGTTCTGCCTCTCCTGTTCTGCCTCTACTGTTCTGCCTCTACTGTTCTAGCTCTACTGTTCTGCCTCTACTGTTCTGTCTCTACTGTTCTGCCTCTCCTGTTCTGCCTCTACTGTTCTGCATCTACTGTTCTGTCTCTACTGTTCTGCCTCTACTGTTCAGCCTCTACTGTTCTGTCTCTACTGTTCTGCCTCTCCTGTTCTGCCTCTACTGTTCTGCCTCTACTGTTCTGTCTCTACTGTTCTGCCTCTACTGTTCTGCCTCTACTGTTCTAGCTCTACTGTTCTAGCTCTACTGTTCTGCCTCTACTGTTCTGCCTCTACTGTTCTGCCTCTACTGTTCTGTCTCTACTGTTCTGCCTCTCCTGTTCTAGCTCTACTGTTCTAGCTCTACTGTTCTGCCTCTACTGTTCTGTCTCTACTGTTCTGCCTCTACTGTTCTGTCTCTACTGTTCTGCCTCTACTGTTCTGTCTCTACTGTTCTGTCTCTACTGTTCTGCCTCTACTGTTCTGTCTCTACTGTTCTGCCTCTACTGTTCTGTCTCTACTGTTCTGCCTCTACTGTTCTGCCTCTACTGTTCTGCCTCTACTGTTCTGGCTCTACTGTTCTGTCTCTACTGTTCTGCCTCTACTGTTCTAGCTCTACTGTTCTGCCTCTACTGTTCTGTCTCTACTGTTTCTGCCTCTACTGTTCTAGCTCTACTGTTCTGCCTCTACTGTTCTGTCTCTACTGTTCTGCCTCTCCTGTTCTAGCTCTACTGTTCTAGCTCTACTGTTCTGCCTCTACTGTTCTGTCTCTACTGTTCTGCCTCTACTGTTCTGTCTCTACTGTTCTGCCTCTACTGTTCTGTCTCTACTGTTCTGCCTCTACTGTTCTGTCTCTACTGTTCTGTCTCTACTGTTCTGCCTCTACTGTTCTGTCTCTACTGTTCTGCCTCTACTGTTCTGTCTCTACTGTTCTGCCTCTACTGTTCTGCCTCTACTGTTCTGCCTCTACTGTTCTGGCTCTACTGTTCTGTCTCTACTGTTCTGCCTCTACTGTTCTAGCTCTACTGTTCTGCCTCTACTGTTCTAGCTCTACTGTTCTGCCTCTACTGTTCTGTCTCTACTGTTCTGCCTCTCCTGTTCTAGCTCTACTGTTCTAGCTCTACTGTTCTGCCTCTACTGTTCTGTCTCTACTGTTCTGCCTCTACTGTTCTGTCTCTACTGTTCTGCCTCTACTGTTCTGTCTCTACTGTTCTGCCTCTACTGTTCTGTCTCTACTGTTCTGCCTCTCCTGTTCTGCCTCTACTGTTCTAGCTCTACTGTTCTGCCTCTACTGTTCTGTCTCTACTGTTCTGCCTCTACTGTTCTAGCTCTACTGTTCTAGCTCTACTGTTCTGCCTCTACTGTTCTGTCTCTACTGTTCTGCCTCTCCTGTTCTGCCTCTACTGTTCTAGCTCTACTGTTCTGCCTCTACTGTTCTGTCTCTACTGTTCTGCCTCTCCTGTTCTGCCTCTACTGTTCTAGCTCTACTGTTCTGCCTCTACTGTTCTGTCTCTACTGTTCTGCCTCTACTGTTCTGTCTCTACTGTTCTGCCTCTCCTGTTCTGCTTCTACTGTTTGACAATATTTACTCTTGCTCTCCCCAAGCATAAAATACATTGATTCTGTCTCTGAAATGGCTTCTGCCCAGCACAACACTTTAAAACCTCTTCCCTGTCATTTTTGTTCCAGCCCAGCATTAACACACCTCAATGGCTTGGTGATTAGTGGACTAGTTGAATCAGGTGTGTTAGAATAACAATATGCAGTTTATTCATTTCAAATAATTTTTGTTATATTATATTTATAGTCCACTCAGTAACGTATGAGACTGCTGCGATGCAGACACTACTGTAGGAGGCTGCCTTGTTGCTCACATCAGACAGCATCCAAGGCCCTTGTCAGAATTATATTATATAACCTAGGGAGAGGAACCATGACACCTGAGCTACAACATTCACTGGACTAAGCCATTTCCAAAGGCTGCTCTGTGGACAACCTCACAGATATGTCTTTGTGTCAACATACAGAGACAATGAACATGCTATAGTCATATAATATAATTTATTATACTTTATAGTAGAGACCATCACCATCATGGGGAAGCTGAATCCAACATTTAGGTTCATGATCCAACATTTGACTTTTCTATCTGGCCATCATATCAAAGATAAATATGTATTTATCTGAGGCAGATTGTGTTTGTTTACAAATAGGTCTACAGGACCAATACGATGTGACATTAATCATCCTGGATAAATGAATGGCTGTACACCTGTGGTCAGCTGGGTACACCTGTGGTCAGCTGGGTACACCTGTGGTTAGCTGGGTACACCTGTGGTCAGCTGGGTACACCTGTGGTGGGTAAACAAGGGTGTTATTTTGGTTGTCCATCTGCTCCAGGTTAGGTTGAGTCAGAGCCAACTCATATACTAGTAGGGTTGTGATGATATTGTTTCCATGGCAAAAATGGAAACACAAAGCAGAACATACTCGTTGGTCCTTTAAAAACCTGCTGTATGGAAAATATTGTGTTCTATACCTTGGAAAACAAATAAAATGGGACTATGGATGACAACAGAAAGGTGCTTGTTAACATAAAGAAGTTAAATCCGCTTTTTTGTTTCCTTGCCATGATAATAACAGGTATCGCAATACTGGTATCGTCCCGGGCCTATATACTCTCTCTGTCTCTCTCTCTCTCTCTCTCCCTGTCTCTGTCTCTGTCTCTGTCTCTCTCTCTCTCTCTCTGTCTCTCTCTCTGTCTCTCTCTCTCTCTCTCTCTCTCTCTCTCTCTCTCTCTCTCTCTCTCTCTCTCTCTCTCTCTCTCTCTCTCTCTCTCTCTCTCTCTCTCTCTCTCTCTCTCTCTCTCTCTCTCTCTCTCTCTCTCTCTCTCTCTCTCTCTCTCTCTCTCTCTCTCTCTCTCTCTCTCTCTCTCTCTCTCTCTCTCTCTCTCTCTCTCTCTCTCTCTCTCTCACACACACACACACACACACACACACACACACACACACACACAGCCCCACCTGTTTCCTCTGCCCTGAATGATCTGCTCACTGTCTGTGTTATTTTGGCTGGACAAACACACACACACACCTCTATTTCTTGGCTTTGTGTGGTGTTTCCTGTAGTCTCCTTATTAATTTCAGGTTGGTGCCCACACTTCCTCCCACACTGTGAGCCTGCTTCAGCCCACACTGCCTCCCACACCTGCTTCAGCCCACACTGCCTCCCACACTGTGAGCCTGCTTCAGCCCACACTTCCTCCCACACTGTGAGCCTGCTTCAGCCCACACTGCCTCCCACACTGTGAGCCTGCTTCAGCCCACACTGCCTCCCACACTGTGAGCCTGCTTCAGCCCACACTGCCTCCCACACTATGAGCCTGCTTCAGCCCACACTGCCTCCTACACTGTGAGCCTGCTTCAGCCCACACTGCCTCCCACACTGTGAGCCTGCTTCAGCCCACACTGCCTCCCACACTGTGAGCCTGCTTCAGCCCACACTGCCTCCCACACTATGAGCCTGCTTCAGCCCACACTGCCTCCCACACTGTGAGCCTGCTTCAGCCCACACTGCTAGCATATGAACAGGAATGTCTTCTATTGGCTCACACAAATACACATACATACATACATACATACATACATACATACATACATACATTAAGTTGACTGTGCCTTTAAACAGCTTGGAAAATTCTGATCGGCTAATTGACATCATTTGAGTCAATTGGAGGTGTACCTGTGGATGTATTTCAAGGCCTACCTTCAAAGTCAGTGCCTCTTTGTTTGACATCATGGGAAAATCAAAAGAAATCAGCCAAGACCTCAGAAAAAAAATTGTAGACCTCCACAAGTCTGGTTCATCCTTGGGAGCAATTTCTAAACACCTGAAGGTACCACGTTCATCTGTACAAACAATAGTACGCAAGTATAACCGCCATGGGACCACGCAGCCATCATACCGCTCAGGAAGGAGACGTGTTCTGTCTCCTAGAGATGAACGTACTTTGGTGCGAAAAGTGCCAATCAATCCCACAACAACAGCAAAGGACCTTGTGAGGATGCTGGAGGAAACAGGTACAAAAGTATCTATATCCACAGTAAAACGAGTCCTATATCGATACAACCTGAAAGGCCGCTCAGCAGGGAAGAAGCCACTGCTCCAAAACTGCCTTTAAAAAGCCAGACTACGGTTTGCAACTGCACATGGGGACGAAGATCATACTTTTTTTCCGTACTTTTTGTTCAAATGTCTTCTGGTTTGATGAAATAAAAATAGAACTGTTTAGCCATAATGACCATCGTTATATTTGGAGGGAAAAGGGGGAGACTTGCAAGCCGAAGAACACCATCCCAAACGTGATGCACGGGGGTGGCAGCATTATTTTGTGGGGGTGCTTTGCTGCTGGAGGGACTGGTGCACTTCACAAAATAGATGGCCTCATGAGGAAGGAAAATTATGTGGATATATTGAAGCATCATCTCAAGACATCAGTCAGGAAGCTAAAGCTTGGTCGCAAATGGGTCTTTCAAATGGACAATGACCCCAAGCATACTTCCAAACTTGTGGCAAAATGGCTTAAGGACAACAAAGTCACGGAATTTGAGTGGCCATCACAAACCCGCAAACCCTAAAATTATGACCCAAGTTAAACAATTTAAAGGCAATGCTACCAAATACTAATTGAGTGTATGTAAATTTCTGACCCACTGGGAATGTGATGAAAGAAATAAAAGATGAAATAAATAATTCTCTCAACTATTATTCTGACATTTCACATTCTAAAAGTAAGGTGGTGATCCTAACTGATCAAAGACAGGGACTTTTTGATAGGATTAAATGTCAGGAATTGTGAAAAATGTAGTTTAAATGTAGTTGGCTAAAGTGTATGTAAACTTCCAACTGCAACTGTACATACATACAGAGATGCACACAGATTGACGCACACAGAGACAAAGAAATGCACACATTCAGAGATACACACACAGAAACACACACAGACAAATGGAACGCATCAATACTGTACACAGACACACACATAGAGATACACACACACACAGCCTTGTGCAGTGTTAACAGAAGCATCTCTCTCTCTCTCTCTCTCTCTCTCTCTCTCTCTCTCTCTCTCTCAGCCTCATTAATCCACCATTCCAGCCAAGTCTGCTGTATACAGTAGAACTGAGTTCCATGTATGTGTGTGTGTGTGTGTCTTTGAGCGTCCCTTTGTGTGTCTTTGAGCATCCCTCTGTGTGTGTGTGTCTTTGAGCGTCCCTCTGTGTGTGTGTGTGTGTGTGTCTTTGCGCGTCCCTCTGTGTGTGTGTCTCTGTCTGTCTCTGTATACACTACCGTCACTCTCACTCCCATCACTTGCCCCGAGGACAGAAATGGGCAAAAATAGCCTGAGCTACAAAAGAGCTACTGAGGATACAAGCAACTACAGGGCGCCATGGGAAATCATCTCTCTCTCTCTCTCTCTCTCTCTCTCTCTCTCTCTTGACCATGGAGGTGTGTGAGTCTTAGGAAGAGAGAAACGTTTAGCATATACACCCAATAAAGTATGTGTGACTATGGGAGGCCTGGTGAATGTAGTTGTGTTTGTGTACATTTATGTGTTTAATATTGCCTTTCCCACAGACCAATACTATGTAGTGTAAAATGTCCAGCTTCAAATGGAAGCTGCCTGAACATCACAGGTAGTAAAGTGTTTGTGCTATCTGTTTGGTGTTTTACTCTGTGTGACATATGGGGTTAGCAAACCTCCAGGGCCCTAGTCGGTACAGCTCCCCCTGTTATACAGACCTATTACTGGGTCATGATTCTTCATTATCTACAGCACATTTACGAGGGATTGGAGGTTTAGGAGACATATTTTAGCCAAGCCAAGTGAGCGACTGCGGCCAAAAGATACTGGCGCCAGGAAATCGATGAGGTGCCAGTGTTAAGTCCTATAGAGAGGGGGAGATGCACAGAGACACACACTGAGACCCTGGTTCCGATAGTGCAAGCTGTTGTATTTGCGTCAGGTCAGCTTTGGCTTATGTCAGATGCATCGATACACAGACACACTGCCAGATATATGTCATACACACGCACGTAGGCACATATGCACGTAGAATTTTTACTTCAATGCCAGGTTTAGTATCACAATACTCAATACCATCATGATACTTCATACCAAAGTGAGACCAAAACGATACCAATGCAAAAAACAAAACAAAAAACGTATTAGCTAAATGAATGGCCCTTGATCCAGACAGATCTTGTGTGTTCAATATCATTTGAAATGTTTGATTTTCAAATGTATGCATTAATGACTCACCACGTTTTTTTTAACCAATCTACATAACAGCATAATGGTAATAATTTATTTGAATGGTAAATCTCTATTGATCATCTAGGTAAATCAAGATGTAGCCTAGGCCTGTTCACAATACAGGTGAATGTATATTCAATAGAAGTGTGTTCATGCATTGAGTTATTGAGCTTGTTTTAGTTGATTTCATGGGGCTATAAATGAAAAACAATATGTTTACCTTCCAATTGTGACTTATTTTACTGTACTGATCAACAACATTTGCATAGAAGAAGCAATATCTTATTTTATAAAAGTGCGCGCTGTCTCTTTAAGACCCATGATGTCATTCACACACAGTCAGTTTTCTTGCCTGAAGCAAAGATGATCTTGACTGGGGCAGATGTTAGCCGGGGTAAACGAGTGAATGAATTACGTTTTTGGTGACAATTAGCTTTGTAATCAGCAATATTTTGAAATACTAGGGCTGTGATTGGTGTTGGCTTCAGCTGTAAGTTAGCAAGGAAAGTTAGCCTACAACGCTGGAAACGACCGGTATCTTCTTGCACTGTAGTGTTCTAGCCTGTAATGGACATTGTTTTGGGAACAGTAATTAGAAGTTTCAACATTTCTACTGTGTTGCATTATTAAAGTGTGTTAACTTTTATACAGCATAAGCATATGCAGCCCAGTTAGTTCAGTGGTTACTTAGAACAGGCTAGAGCTAGCAATGAGGAAGTGGAGCGGGCACCGTGCTCTAGAGCTAGCAATGAGGAAGTGGAGCAGGCACCGTGCTCTAGAGCTAGCAATGAGGAAGTGGAGCGGGCACCGTGCTCTAGAGCTAGCAATGAGGAAGTGGAGCGGGCACCGTGCTCTAGAGCTAGCAATGAGGAAGTGGAGCGGGCACCGTGCTCTAGAGCTAGCAATGAGGAAGTGGAGCGGGCACCGTGCTCTAGAGCTAGCAAGGAGGAAGTGGAGCAGGCACCGTGCTCTAGAGCTAGCAAGGAGGAAGTGGAGCGGGCACCGTGCTCTAGAGCTAGCAATGAGGAAGTGGAGCGGGCACCGTGCTCTAGAGCTAGCATGGAGGAAGTGGAGCAGGCACTGTGCTCTAGAGCTAGCAAGGAGGAAGTGGAGCGGGTACCGTGCTCTAGAGCTAGCAATGAGGAAGTGGAGCAGGCACCGTGCTCTAGAGCTAGCAATGAGGAAGTGGAGCGGGCACCGTGCTCTAGAGCTAGCAATGAGGAAGTGGAGCGGGCACCGTGCTCTAGAGCTAGCAATGAGGAAGTGGAGCGGGCACCGTGCTCTAGAGCTAGCAATGAGGAAGTGGAGCGGGCACCGTGCTCTAGAGCTATAAGGAGACATCTGCTGATAGACAGACTTGACAGGCACGGTGCTCTAGAACTATAAGGAGGCATCAGCTGATAGACAGACTTGACAGGCACCGTGCTCTAGAGCTATAAGGAGGCATCAGCTGGGCTGATAGACAGACTTGACAAGAGTAACAAAAGTTCTATTACAGAATCGTTTTTCATGTTCTACTATCGGTATACCGTGCAACACTAAGGGACACACACACACACACACACACACACACACACACACACACACACACACACACACACACACACACACACACACACACACACACACACACACTTGTGAAAGACGCAGACCTTTATTTCTCATGCTCAGGTTAAACCTCCTGGACTCAAAAACACTTCCAAAGGAGAGTCACTTTTGAAAATGCTTTTGAGTCTAGGAGTAGGTTTAACCTGGACCTGTGACGCATTTGGGTATCAGCGATTCTACATCTTCTGACTGGTCTAGTCTTTCACAGGTGTTTAGGAACTAGACAAGCTGATCAATATCTTGAATTGTAGCATTAGTTGTAGCCTTTAGTTGAAAGGGAATGGAAGAAAGGGTAGAGGAGGCAGGGGGAGGGGAAAGAAGAAAATGATTGTGATGGAAACTGAGGGAGATGTTTAAGAGAAGAAAGACGTGATTAGCAGAGGTAGAGAAGGGTGAGTGTGATGGAAACTGAGGGAGATGTTTAAGAGAAGAGAGACGTGATTAGCGGAGGTAGAGAAGGGTGAGTGTGATGGAAACTGAGGGAGATGTTTAAGAGAAGAGAGACGTGATTAGCGGAGGTAGAGAAGGATGAGTGTGAAAAAAGGAGAGGAGGTGGTTGGGAGAGGAGGAACAGGATGACTGAGGAAAGCAGTAGGAGGGGTTGGATGTCATGTCACAGAGGATGTACGTGTGCCAGCTACATGCTGCTTTAATATAATGCTAACAAGCTATTGAGTATAAAACCACTTTTGTTAGCATCAGGGTTAGGGGAGAGGAGACTAGTATTGTTAACATTAGCGCTAGTGGAGAGGGGGCTAGTTTTGTCAGCATTGACTCCTGGGACTTTTCTATTGGTTCCAGACCAACAGGCAAAATCAATCAAGCCCAGCTAAACTACGTTGAACACAAATATGAACACAACATGCAACAATTTCAAAGATCTAACTGAGTTACAGTTCATATAAGGAAATCAGTCAATTGAAATAAATGCATTAGGCCCTAATCTATGGATTTCACATGACTGGGGATACAGATATGCATCTGTTGGTCACAGATACCTTAAAAGAAAGTAGGGGTGTCTGGTCTGACCACAATTAGCCTTATGCAGAAAGAGACATCTCTTTCACATAGAGTTGATCAGGTTGTTGATTGTGGCCTATGGAATGTTTTCCCACTCTTCAAGTTGCTGTGTGAAGTTGCTGGATATTGGCGGGAACTGGAACACACTGTCGGACACGTCGATCCAGAGCATCCTAAACATGCTCAATGGGAGACATGTATGGTGAGTTTGAAGGCCATGGAAGAACTGTACAGATCCTTGCGATATGGGGCTGTGCATCATCATGCTGAAACATGAGGTGATGGCGGCGGATGAATGGCACGACAATGGGCCTCAGGATCTCATCACGGTATATCTGTACATTCAAATTGCCATCGATAAAATGCAATTGGTCGTTGTCCATAGCTTTTGCCTGCCTATACCATAACCCCACCACCACTATGGGGCACTCTGTTCACAACGTTGACATCAGCAAACCGCTCACCCACACAATGCCATACACGCTGTCTGCCATCTGCCCAATATAGTTAAAACCGGGATTCATCTGTGAAGAGCACACTTCTGCAGCGTGACAGTGTCCATCGAAGGTGAGCATTTCCCCACTGAAGTCGGTTACGACGCTGAACTGCAGTCAGGTCAAGACCCTGGTTATGACGAAGAGGACGCAGAGGAACTTCCCTGACACGGTTTCTGACTGTTTGTGCAGAGATTGTTTTGCTGTACAAACCCACAGTTTCATCAGCTGTACAGGTGCCTGGTCTCTTTGATCCCAGGTCTGTCAGTTACAAAGTGATACAGTCTCTTTCTCTCTCACCCCAAACAGAGAAGCAAAAACAGCAGCTGAACTCCTAATGCCGCTCATTACCGCAGGCTGTTGTGGGTCTTAATTATCCCTCCTTTAAAACTGAAAGGGGGAGAGTAGATCCCCCATCTCCATCCCTCTCTCATTGCCTCCAGTATCACAGGCAAGCTGGCATCTCACACCTGTCCATCTGTATAGACATACCCGCTAGGGGAAACCCGATAGCACACAGACACACACACACACACCAGCTGATAAGCCCATTTTAACTGCAGCTGGTGAACCAACCTAATGTACTACGTAAGATAAGATGAAGCAAAAAGCCGATACACACAAAATAACACTGGGTTCAAAGTTCAGTAGACAGATGGCAAAACGGAAGAACACTTCAGACAGACAGACGGACACACCCACCTACCTAGTTTTGCTGGGTCTTCCTTTCTCCTCCTTTACTAAGTTCTCTCTCACCTAGCTCAGAGTAAATATAGTGCTGTCTCTCACCTCCCCTGTCAGTATCCCTTAACAGACACCCCAACCTCCTGGGAAACAAACCCAAACCACCCTGGACACCACAGCACCTCTTTACTGCTGTCAAACACAAGGAAAAGACAATACTGAGGTACACATTTGTTGGTGTCAGAGAGTATTTGTTGTGTAATTGTATTTGGGAAGTGTCTGTATGGTTAGTAGAAAGGTTTGGAATGTAATGCTGGATAGTTGAATCCATGTTGTGAATATTTCATTGGACATTGTGTGTTGGATGACATGAAAATGTTGCCTGCTGTCAATAGCAGATAAGAGAACATTCTAATGAACAGCTCAACTCCTTACTTGACCTTCACACTAACTAAGACTTTCTAGCCCACACAGCTTTGACACCTGCTACAGAACTGTAGCGATGCGGGTCTACTGTACAGTACACCAAGCAACGTATTCTCAACACTGGGGAGGTTGCTAAGGATTCAACCTTCTATGAAAACAACCTAACCAGAGAAATGGCAAAGTATTGTTTCTATGACAACATGGTGCACAGTTGAACCAAATGATTTTGATGGCCTAGTTGGTTAAAGTGTGATACTCCCATCACCAGAGACCAGATTTGGCCCATTTAAAAGCAGGTTAAATCACTACATTTATATCCATATTTCTGGGGGAAATGATTTCATATCAGAAGCCTCCCTATTAAAATGATAGAAGAAACACTAATACTGACGAGCTTATTTCCTGTCTGCACCAGGTGAAGTCACCTCAAATATCCCCTCCCTTCTCCACCCATTGTAATTCTCATGTCAGACTTGACCATTTAGGAGGTAAAACCCTGGCAGGATTCTCCTCTGTAATAAAAGGATATCACTCCGACCTTCACGTTGCTTCCCTCCCCTGAGAGGAGGAACCAATGACCCAACATGGAGGATAGACTCATCAGATTTGCCCATTTTGCCGAATCATCTCAGACTTTTTATGTTAATGTCTTGAGACTTGAGGTAGTTTAGTAGTTTGAAAGTGTTGTTTCTTGTAGCGTCCTTGAACATTTGAACTTTTTTGTAAAGTCAGGGTTGTATAGCTCCAGTAAAGAAAGGAAAGGCTCCCACACTAATGCTGCTCCTTTAACTATCTTTCTATCTACAGTATGTCATACCCAGATCTGTGTGGGATGTACATATCACTGTATAGCTGTGATACAGTATGTGTGTGTGTGTGTATTATTATGTGTGTGTGTGTGTGTGTGTGTGTGTGTGTGTGTGTGTGTGTGTGTGTGTGTGTGTGTGTGTGTGTGTGTGTGTGTGTATATGTATATGTGTGTGTGTGTGTATGTATATGTATATGTGTGCTTAGCAAACAGCAGCATGGCTGATTCACAACCCACAGGGATGAGAGGGTGGATCCCACATAATGCCATAAAGTCATAAAGCCATACAGCAATACAGCCATATAGTTACACAGTCACACAGCCACACAGCCACACAGCCACATAGCCATACAACCACATAGCCACACAGCCACGTAGCCATATAACCACATAGCCACACAGCCACATAGCCATATAACCACATAGCCACATAGCCACACAGCCATATAGCCACACAGCCATATAGCCATACAGCCACATGGCCATACAGCCACATAGCCATACAGCCACACAGCCACACGGCTATACAGCCATATGGCCATGCAGCCATACAGCCACACAGCCATACAGCCACACAGCCATACAGCCACATAGCCATACAGCCACACAGCCACACGGCTATACAGCCATATGGCCATGCAGCCATACAGCCACACAGCCATACAGCCACACAGCCATACAGCCACACGGCCATACAAATGTGAGGATGCTGATGATTATACATCCCCCATTACTACTATGATGACCAACTGATGTCACACACACACACACTCTGTGAAATGACTCATCATTTCTCTTATCTTAATGAGGCGCTGGACAAGACTGGACAAGACTGGGCACTTAATGACACTTCAAGGAATTGAAGCTGCTGAGCTCTTTTACCAGGAATGCTTTGTAATTGGCTAGTTAGGAAAACACAAACATCCATTAGCATCCTATCTTTAATCAAGAGGTCAATGTAATGGCTTAAAGGGGTTAAATAATTGCAATATGACAAGGTTGTAGTGTTACACTCATGTGCGTATACATGTTTGTGTGTGGCTAACTGTCTGTGTGTGGAAGTCTGTGTTTGTGTGTGGATCACTGTGTCTGTATCACTGTGTTTGTGTGTGTGTGTGTGTGTGTGTGTGTGTGTGTGTGTGTGTGTGTGTGTGTGTGTGTGTGTGTGTGTGTGTGTGTGTGTGTGTGTGTGTGTGTGTGTGTGTGTGAGAGAGAGAGAGAGACAGAGAGACAGAGAGTGTGTGCACGTGTGTATTTGACAAATACAGAGATGGAGAGACAGGATGCTTTTTATGGTGGTGATCTGGTGGAAGGGTGATGTCCAGGGACCGTAGGCTGCAGATCTCTGATAGCGTCAGTGATGACAAGGATAAAAGTGGTTTGAAGCCGAAGCGACAGATCTTGTGGCTGACTGGCTGGCTCTGTCCGGGCTCTCATTACTCCCTATCAGTAGCAATCTGGAACCATCTCTCTGCCTCTCGAGCTGCTCTCTGGGGTGTAAATGGATGGACCAGTCAAGCTGCAAAAGCCAATGACCTGTGGTGGTGGCACGGCATCCTGGACTGTAGGGAGAGGGACCTCTACATGGGGCTGGATTATGATATTATTCACGAAATCATATATAATAAAGGTGAAATCCTACGGCTCTCTGTTTCTTTCCTCTCTTGCTCCACTCTATTTCCTTCCTTCCTTCCTTCCTTCCTTCCTTCCTTCCTTCCTTCCTTCCTTCCTTCCTTCCTTCCTTCCTTCCTTCCTTCCTTCCTTCCTTCCTTCCTTCCTTCCTTCCTTCCTTCCTTCCTTCCTTCCTTCCTTCCTTCCTTCCTTCCTTCCAGCCTTCCTTCCTTCTCTCTCTCTCTCTCTCTCTCTCTCTCCTCTTCTCCCTTGCTCCTTTTTACACACACTCTCCATTTCAATCGTATGATAACAAAATGTCATTCTAAACTTCATGCCAACCATTTAACATGGAGAACGTGATGAGGTAATCATTAAGGTATCTTTACTTTTACTCAAGTATGACAATTGGGTACTTTTTCCACCACTGCTTAGCAGGCCTCACACCATCTGGTATGGATTTAGCATAAGTCCTGCATTTAAGCCAGGCACAGGAGGGCACACACCCACGTTACTGGCCTGTGGAGGCACACAAAACGGGTGTGCAGGAAAAAGGGTGTTTACTTGAAATGGAGACTGGAGGCGTGGCCAGACCCATGCTGACTACACCCCGAGAGAGAAAGAGAGAATATGTATGTGTATGTGTGAATGTGTGTGTTATTTTACCAATACTCTTACAGTACATCTACACATACAGTACAACATCTCTCCATCATTAGTCCTACTTACATTAGCTCTGGTGTGCTACAGTGTAAGACCCAAAGTCCCTAGGAATCAAATGTTTACCATCGTTTCTTTCTCTCCTTTCTTGTCGAGATATTGAATATTAAACCGTCTTAACGGGTACAACACTTAAACCACAGTTCTCAGTGGAGCTCTTCTGTAATGACTTCTTCTTTAGTGCTGTGATTGTCAACTTGAGTCAGATAACCATGACAGGACAGAATTAGAGGCCCTCCGAGACGAAGGATTTGAACAGCTGTGTTCGTGGCGGTTTGTTGTCTTTCTTGCTGATGCACTATGGTTATTTTCAGAGATAGAGAGCCGGTTCGGTCCCAAGCGGGGGATGGGAAGAAAAAAACAATGCCGAAGTCATCGCACAACACAGGATAAACCGTTTACTGAATGCACACTTTTAATTGCCTGCCTTTGAGCTGGGTTTACTGAAAGATTGAATTGGTCTGAATTAAGACGTTTCAGTTCATCCCACTGTAGGGTCCTTGTCCGAAGCATTAGTGTTCCACTGACCTGTGGTGTGAGCTATAGCCTCGCATGTGGTTGGAATGTAAAACATAGATCAGGGATGGGCAACTTTGATGGGCTGGGGGCTACAAAAAAATCTGAACCCAGCAGAGAGACATTTTTTACATTTTAGAGTAAATGTGCAATTCTACACATTTTGCCATGGGGTGTAGAGAAAATGTTGCAGTTTTAAAGCAAGTTTGCTGCAATTCTACACATTTTGCCATGTGGCGGGGAGAACATTTAGCAATTTTATAACTAATTTCCTGCAATTATACAAATTTTGCAATGGGGCAGAAAGGAAAATGTGCTGTTTTAATATGATATCTGAGTGAGACTGACAAACAAAATCAATGGGGGCCCCCCAGCCGATCATTCGACCACAATAACAAGTTTAAATAGCTGGCTGCTAAAATAACTTAGCAATCTTCAAATGTTTTGATTACGTGGGCTAATGAATTAACTATCAGTGACTGACACAACAGAAAAACTGCTGATGCACAACCACATTTCGAAACGGCATATTGTGTATTCTACTATTAGTTCCAAAAGTTTGTTGTACTATGGGGCGGCAGGTAGCCTAGTGATTAAAGCGTTGGGAAGTAACCAAAAGGTTGCTGGATCGAATCCCGAGGAGACAAGGTAAAAATCTGTCGTTCTGCCCCTGAACAAGGCAGTTAAACCCACTGTTCCCCGGTAGGCCGTCATTGTAAATAAGAATTTGTTCTTAACTAACTTGCCTAGTTAAATTAAAGTAAAATGTAAAAAATAATACTAATATTTTTGTGGAAAATGATGTGAGGGCCTTCAAAAGTGGGGTCGCGGGCCAACAGTTGCTCATCCTTAATATACTGTACATCATGCTGAATTTAGGACATGGGACTAAGGGGCGCAGTGGTCTGGGGTTATGGTCTTGTGTCATTAAGTCATAGGGCCTAATATGTGTTCATCCTGATGGATGCACTGTATAAAATTGTTTTGTGTAGATGGGTCAGCTAGACACACACAAACACACACAGCCTCCACCCTGGCTCTGCTGTGGAATGTCTGCACCCGCTGCCCCAGTCATTCTGACATGCCTTGGTAAACCTCTGTGCCATTACCATGCATTATGAAACAACTATCTGTTAAGTTATATAAAAGTAAAAAGCTTGCCTGAAATAGAATAGGCTACAATGGCCCTGTGTCTGCGCATAGCCCAAGTTTTACGAAACCGTGGGTCCGGTTTTCTAATAATGATCATAAAACATCATTACTGATTAAAGGCAACATTTTAATCATCCACTACAACAACTATGTATTAGAGTGAGTGAGCATTTTTACAAGGTCCACACTAACTATCATTTTCTTTGTTTTTCTGTCTTACAGAAAGAATGGTTATGTCTCAACTGCCAGACCCAAAGAGCTCTCTCTGGCCAGCTGGGCGATATGCCCCCTCCACCATCTCCTGTGAAGAAGCAACTACCCACACCTACCCCTACCCCTCCTGCCTCCCCTGCCAAAGTCCCTGACTCCCCAGCTGCTGCTGCCTCTCCATTAACGGGAAGCCCCTCAGTCTCTCAGGTAGAGGCAGCAGCAGCAAAGGAAGACACCCAGCCGCTTCCCATGTCCAAGGTAGTAGCAGAACGCACCCCGCCCCAAACACCAGACGCTGCGTCTGCAAACACAGACACCACACCCATCCCACCTGAGCATGCCACCCCCCTTCTGATAGTGTCCTAGAGGAGAAAGAACCAGAGCAGGCTGACACGATGGAAGCTATATCTGAGACTATACTGGATGAGCCTGTGACAGAGAGTGTAGTGGAGAGTGCTGTCGAAGCCTCAGCGGTGGAGAAAGACCCAGAGCAGGCTGAAGCAATAGAAGCTATATCTGAGACTATGTTGGATGAGCCTGTGCCAGAGAGTGTAGCGGAGAGTGCTGTTGAGGCCCCGGCAGTGGATCATCCAGAGAGTATGCCAGAGAAAGTTACAGAAGAACAGTCACCACCCGACACTACTCAGGCAGAATCAGATTTCCAGCCTGCAGTTGTAGAGGAGCCTGTCATTGCTCCCCCTGTAGAGAATGAGTCAGAAAAGCCTGTTGAGGCAGCACCCGAGCCAACTCCAAGCCCAGATAATGTGCAGAGTGAATCTACACCAGAGGAGATCTCACCGGCTCCCTCTGCAGGTAGTGAGAAAGAGGAGGCCATCCTAGAGAAGGTTATTGAAGAGGAAGCTAAGCCGGTAGAGCCAGAGGTGATTCCAACACCTGCAACGGTCACACAGGAAACTACTGTCCAACCTGACCAATCACCAGAGCCTGTACCGCCAGCTCCTGTAGTCACTGAGGAAGAAGGGACAGCAGTGGTGATTGAGGAAAAACCTAGCCAACCACCTAAAGCTGAGGATACAGCTCCTACACCTCCTGCAGTCACCGAGCAGGAGGAGAAACCTAAAGAGCCAGAGCCTCAAGCAACTACTGTTGAACAGCCTCCAACTGAGGTGTCTTCAGTACATGCAGGTCCAATAGCAGAGACTTCAGATGTGGAGACTAAGATGCCAGAGGTGGCTCCGGCTCCACCAGTTAAGGTTGTAGAGAATTCGGCCTCAGCTCCCGAAGCCCCTAATGAGCCGGTAGAGGATTGTGCATCTCCCAAACCAGCAGAGCTAGAGGCTGTGCCTTCACAAAAAGAGGAGGTACCCCCTGCAGTAGAAGAAACTCCCCCTGTAGTTGCTGAGAATGAACAACCTAAAGAGGTAGAGACCGTTCCACAAACTGAGGCAGTTGAGTCTGTAGCCCCATCTCCTCCTCTAGTTACTGCTAAAGTTGAGAAGAAGCCTGTAGAGAAGGAGGAAGAGCCAATACCGCCAGCCCACGTAGAGAATAAACCTGTAGAGAAAGAGGAAGAGTCAATTCAGCCAGCCCAAGTTGAGGAGAAGCCTGTAGAGAAGCAGGCAGAGCCAATACCGCCAGCCCAAGTTGAGGAGAAGCCTGTAGAAGAGGCAGAGCCAATTCACCAGCCCAAGTTGAGGAGAAGCCTGTAGAGGAGGAGGCAGAGCCAATACCCCCAGCCCAAGTTGAGGAGAAGCCTGTAGAGAAGGAGGCAGAGCCAATTCAGCCAGCCCAAGTTGAGGAGAAGCCTGTAGAGAAGGAGGCAGAGCCAATTCAGCCAGCCCAAGTTGAGGAGAAGCCTGTAGAGAAGGAGGCAGAGCCAATTCAGCCAGCCCAAGTTGAGGAGAAGCCTGTAGAGAAGGAGGCAGAGCCAATTCAGCCAGTCCAAGTTGAGGAGAAGCCTGTAGAGAAGGAGGCAGAGCCAATTCCTCCAGCCCAAGTTGAGGAGAAGCCTGTAGAGAAGGAGGCAGAGCCAATTCAGCCAGTCCAAGTTGAGGAGAAGCCTGTAGAGAAGGAGGCAGAGCCAATTCAGCCAGTCCAAGTTGAGGAGAAGCCTGTAGAGAAGGAGGCAGAGCCAATTCCGCCAGGCCAAGTTGAGGAGAAGCCTGTAGAGAAGGAGGCAGAGCCAATTCCGCCAGCCCAAGTTGAGGAGAAGCCTGTAGAGAAGGAGGCAGAGCCAATTCCGCCAGCCCAAGTTGAGGAGAAGCCTGTAGAGGAGGCAGTAGTAAAGAAAGTACCAGAGGCTTCTCCTGCACCTCCTGCTGCTGAACCAGAAAACGTTAGCCCTGAGAGTGATTACGAAAGGACAGAGTCAGAAACAGTGGTTGAACCCAGCCCCAGAAGTCAAAGCCGAGAGTCAGTTTCACCCACCGCTTTTGAGAAAAAAGTCCCTGAACAGCTCCCAGAACCTGAACCACAATCAGCTAAAGTTGATCAGATCCCACCTCAGGGGCTGTAGAAGCTCCAGCACCAGTAGTAGAAAAAAAACACAAATGAAACTGAAACGGAGGCTGGAGCAGAACGTGTAGGTCAGAAAGACGAAAATCTGGACATCTGTGGATACAAAGGTTGAACCAGAGCCAACAGCAGATAATAAGGCTGAAAAAAACCCAGGATGAGTCTATTCCTCCAGCTTCTGAAGCTAAAGAGGAAGAAAAGGTCAGAGCAGAGCACTTAGAACAAGCTACAGAGGCAGCGTCACTATCATCTGCTGCTAGTGAGCCACAAGCCCCTGAGAACGTTTCTGAGGAGAAACCCACACAGGAAGGAAAAGAAGCTGCAAGCATAGCTGAAAATAAACAAGATGTGTCTATAGCTGAGAGTAGGGTGCCAACTCCTACTGTGTGTCATGAGAAAGCAGTGCAAGAGAAAGAATTATCCAAAGATGATCCAAGCAAACTCCAAAGACAGACTCTGTGTCTGAGAGCATTCAGCCAGAGAAAGAGAAAGTGGTTGTGTCACCACCTGTAGTTAGTGAAAAGCAAGAACATTTTTCAGTATCAGAGGTGAAAGCTGTGAGTGACAGACAGGGCAGGGTAGAAGACAAAACAATACCAGAGCAGACTAAAATATCTGAAACTGTGTCTGAAAATGAGTCTATTGCCCCAGCCCCTGTAGTAGAACCTGACACCCTAGTCTCTGTAGTTGTGAACAGGACGAAGACAAACCCCTGAATGAAGAGAAGATAATAGAGGCTGAACTGGATGCAGTTGGAGAGGTGACTGTAGTATGTAGCAACAGTAGTGGCTGAGAATTAGATGATTCAAGTCAGAAGGGATCTTTTCACAAATGTTTGTACGGACCTTTTAGTTATGCAAAATAATCTACAGACAAAAAAGCTCTCTTCCCTTTATACATCTTCATATATCAATTTTAAATGTTCCAAATAATATGTTATGTTTATGAATCAATTATGGATGATTATCATCTACATATTTATTATACATTAATTGTGTTTTATTATTTAATTTACAGGCAACACTGAAAGACCCTGGAGAAAAAAACACCATCGCCAAGGATAGCAGTCCCACCAGCCCCTCAGACCTTGCCAAGCTGGAGAGCACTGTCCTTCCCATACTAGAGGCCCAGGCTACACAACCAAAGGATAATTCAGACAAACTGACCGACTCACTCAAGACCAGACGCAAACTTGAGGTGCTACCCCTCTCACCTGAATCTCCCAGCACAGAGGATGACCCAGAACTCTCAGAGAAGAAGGACGCCTCAGCAAAGAAAAAGCTGCTGGTGCCGACAGACATCAGGGGTGACTCGTTGGAGGACAGCAGTGAGAGCTTAGGGAAAGATAGTCCCGTGTCAGGGGATGACGAAGACTTCATTCGTAAACAGATCATGGAGATGAGTGAGAACGAGGATGCTTCGCCGTCAGACGAAGAAAACCTAATCCGGCGAAAGATCCGAGATCATGAGAGGAAACGAATGGAGCAGGAGAACGGGGAGGGGAAGGAGAGAAGCGCAATGGCAAAAGGCAGGCGGCTCCTCAAGAAGACACCATCAGCCCTGAGGACGAAGATGGAGCGGCAAATCTCACTGGATAAACCTGGCAAGGCATGGAAAGAGGGATCGGACCCAAACATCAGACTCTTTGAAGGGAACAGCCTTCGGCCGATAGAGTTGACAGCATCCCTTAAAGGCATAGTAGGCAGCTTTTTTGGCGACCTGAACAATTTCACGTAGAATGTGTGTTAAAGATCTGTTATGCACAGCCGCGAGCTGCCTAGTGACACGAGCCTACCAGACGAGCAAAATGCTTGCCTCGAAGCGAGCATAGAAGTAACACTGAAGCATGCATGAGAGCATCAGCTGTTCTGGACGACTGTGTGATCACGCTCTCCGTAGCCGATGGGAGTAAGACCTTTAAACAGGTCAACATTCACAAGGCCGTGGGGCCCAGACGGATTACCAGGACGTGTAATCCGAGCATGCACTGACCAACTGGCAAGTGTCTTCACTGGCATTTTCAACCTGTCCCTGACTGTGTCTGTGATACCCACATGTTTCAAACAGATCACCATAGTCCCTGTGCCCAAGGTCACTAAGTTAACCTGCCTAAATGACTATTGACCTATAGCACTCACTTCTGTAGCCATGAAGTGCTTTGAAAGGCTGGTCATGGCTCACATCAACCCATCCTATCCCACTCCAATTTGCATAGCGTCCCAACAGATCCACAGATGATGCAATATCTATTGCACTCCACATGGCCTTTTCCCACCTGGACAAAAGGAACACCTACCTGAGAATGCTGTTCATTGACTACAGCTCAGCGTTCAACACCATCGTGCCCTGAAGGCTCATCACTAAGCTAAGGACCCTGGGACTAAACACTTCCCTCTGCAACTGGATCCTGGACTTCCCAATGGGCCGCCCCCAGGTGGTAAGGGTAGGTAACAACACATCTGCCACGCTGAACCTACACGGGGCCCCTCGGGTGCGTGCTCAGTACCTCTTGTACCCCTGTTCACCTATGACTGCATGGCCAGGCACGACTCCAACACCATCATTAAGTTTGCAGATGACACAACAGTGGTTGGCCTGATCACCGACAGACGATGAGGTCGCCTTTTGGGAGGAGGTCCGAGACCTGACCGTGTGGTGCAAGGACAACAGCCTCTCCCTCAACATGATCAAGACAAAGGAGATGATTGTGGACTACAGGAAAAGGAGGACCGAGCACGCCCCCATTGTCATCGACGGGGCTGTAGTGGACATGTTGAGAGCTTCAAGTTCCTTAGTGTCCACATCACCAACTATCATGGTCCAAACACACCTAGACAGTCGTGAAGAGGGCACGACAATGCCTATTACCCCTCAGGAGACTGAAAAGATTGGGCATGGGTCCTCAGATCTTCGAAAGGTCTATAGCTGCACCATCGAGAGCATCCTGATTGATTGTATCACCCACTGCCTGGAATTGCAACTGCTTGGCCGCAAGACACTACAGAGGGTAGTGCGTACGGCCTGGGCCAAGTTTCCTGCTGTCCAGGACTTCTATACCAGGTGGTCAAAGGAAGTTTCAAAAAATTGTCAAAGACTCCAGCCACCCTAGTCTCTCTGCTACCGCACGGCAAACAGTACCGGAGCGCCGAGTCTAGGTCCAAAAGGCTTCCTAACAGCTTCCACCCCCCAAGCCATAAGACTCCTGAACAGCTAATCTAATGGCTACCCCAACCCCTGTTTTACCCTGCTGCTACTCTCTGGTTATTATCTATGCATAGTCACGTTAACTCTACTACATGTACATATTACCTCAATTACCTCGACTAACTGTGCCCCCCGCACATTGACTCTGTACCGGTACTCCCTGTATGTAGCCTCGCTACTGTTATTTTACTGCTGCTCTTTAACTATGTTACATTTTTACTTTACATATATTTTTCTTAACTGCGTTGTTGGTTAAGGGCTTCTAAAAAAGCATTTCACTACACCTGTTTTATTCGGCCCATGTAACACATAAAATTAGGTTTGATTGTACACCAGCTGAAAATACAATTGTGCTTATTGAAAATGTATTTGGTACAATTCTATTTAAAAAAATATTTTTTATTATTACAAAACATATACACACACAAATGACAGCATACGCACACAAACAACATCATCACACCTGCCCAGACCCACATGCTCACACCATCTCCAGCGCCTGCATCACTCTCCGCCACATGGCCTCAAACTGCACCATTTTGTTTCTCTCAGTAGCCCACCCACTTTCAACATTTTGGATAATAAAGCATTGACCTTTCCATTGTGTTATCAGTAGAGGATTGGTTGATTTCCAGTTAAGATCATCCAACCCATCAGGTATCTCACTACACCCTCATATGCCATGCCTTGAACATATGCAGACTGACAGTCAGTGAGTCAGTGAATTGACATTGTAATACTTCTGACAGCCAACTTTCTAGCTGAGCCCATAACTTTTGGACTTGATATAATATTCCCAGAAGGCATAGACAATTGAATCCTTGTTAGTTTTACACTTAAAACGTGACTCTGCCGTCGTGCTGTAGAATTGGTGAATGTTGTGAATGTTGTCGCTTGTATAATACATTCTATACATTAGTTTTATACAGTATTTTCGTTAACTGTCATTTTGTCAATGTCCAACATTCCCTCCATCTTGTGCCAATATCAGTTATTTTTAATTCATGGTTCCAATATTTTTTTCCCTAAGAGGTTGTCAGTGGATAGGCTCTCTGCAAGGTAAGATATACAAAACCTATCATATGACCATACTTTTTTGACTCGGTAAGATTCCCTCAAGATTGTCCTGATGTCCCAAACATTTCAAATGGAATTTTCGTGATATGAAAGATAAGTTGCATGTATTTGAAAATATCTACATTGGTCAGTCCAAAATAGCTTTTTACAATTATTTCCTATTACAAAGTCATTTACGGTTTCTATGCCTTTAGCATTCCATGTGGACCAATTTATTGGTGAATTCTGAAAAGCTTTCTGGTTTTGTGTTCTACCCGGTAATTAATTGCATACACCTGGTGTCCCAGGTCTAAATCTGTCCCCGATTAGAGGGGAACAATGGGTGGGGGGAGCAGTGGGACTGGCTTCAAGGTCCAGAGTTGAGTTTGAGGGCTCTACACTATTCATTGCCTGTTTTGTTACTTCTTAGAATTTTTGCAACCAGGAAATGGCGGAGCAATTTCTGCCTATTGTAAAACATTTTTAAAATGAAAAAAACTGTTTTTTATGATTAAAAAATAACCATTTAGAAAGCCTCAAATGCAATTTAACAAAAGCAATGTCAGTTGTGGAAGGGTTTCTTATGTTGCTGCCTCTCTGATTCTGAGGTGATCTTTATCACACCGTGTGGGGTGGAAATGGCACTGGAGAGAGTCTGCTGCCTGTGTGTGTTTTGTGTTAGTGAATGGCTTATTGTACAATGCCCCCGGGCTTGCAGTGATCCTGCACCAGAGTGACAGAATGATAATCCTCTATAGTATGGACGATCATAGGGGAATGAGAGAGGCTCTCTCGCCAAGTCTGTTGCCCGTCTCCATGTGGACAGGGTACTTTTGAGTTAAGTGGGATGAGATGAAAATGTTTCTCATACACACGCAGGCACTTCTGATCTCTTCACAGACTTGTCCCTGCTAATAACAAGCTACGTGACAGAACGTGTGTTCCTCCCACACTGTCGGGGAGATTCCGCCCGGGTTCTGAACAGCCCAATTACAGGGAACAAGCAGGCTTCCCTGTAGTAAAGCATGCCTCCCCCTCTCTCTCCTCTTCACTGTCACCCACATGTCAGACGTCCTGCTGGCAGCCAGGCAACAGGTCTCCCCTCCGCACACTCACTCACAGCACTACTGACAGCCATACAGCTATTAGCACTACGCAGCTTTGAAGAGCGCACTTTCACTACTTCGTCTTTATTTATTTCTCATAATCTCCTTTTCCCCCGTTGAAATGACTCAGTTGGGGTTTTACTTACTAGGCGGCGGAAAGGGTCGGAAAAAGGACCTGTGACGCCTACGGAGCCGCCGTGTGTGGTAATTTGATCAAGCGTGTCGTCGCTAGCTAGATGGGATGGTGTTGCGGTATTCCACAGCCAGGACACACAGCACAGGCTGTAGTGTTATTGCTGCATGGCCAAACTGGTAATCTCTCCTTGACCACGTCATCATTAAATACTGTAGGAAATATGAATTGCATTCTAGAGTATTAATTTACCCAGCGTCCTCCTTGGCGTTTACACTACCTCACAGGATCCATTTCCTCAGTGCAATTGGGTGTGACCTTAATTTAGGTTATTCTTCAAACGGGGGGGGACAGTGGAGATGAGTAACACACTGACTGCACTGTATTTGAGAGTATGGGCTTTAATAGGTGCACAGTGCTTCATAGTGACAGCCATTAAAAGACTGTGCTGAGAGTATCTCTTTGCCAGGGTCCTGGTAGTTGTCTGTTTGAATGAGGCACAGCACAGTGGCCCTGTACACACTGCTGCCACTGCTCTGTTACTCCGAGGATGTTCCATTGCTTTGTGCGCGTGTCCGTGTCTTCCTAACGTGTAGGATTACTAATCCCAGCTGTGAAAGGAAATTCCTCTCTATGGACATTCATTGTGGCAGTATTAAATAGTTTGAAGAAATGCCCGTCATCAGATGGCCATGACGATAATGTTTGATGTCAGATCTGACCCTGTCTCCCGTCTCTACCCAGAATGGCCAGCAGTCTGGTTAACGGAGCAGGTCTGGGCAAGGAGAACATCCCCAGAGGTCTCAACCGTGTCAACACAGCAGGTAACACACACACACGAACACACACACACACACACGCTTCTCTGCAGATTGCAAGCAATTTTTTTTATTTTCATAGACTGATGCACAGGACTAGGTCATCAGTAGAGCGAGGACACGAGAGCCTTGTCGTCCGTTTGAACTTAATGAAGAGCCCATTATGTATTTATAAAGCCATGGATTAGCAGATGGTGTAGCTATGTGGGTGGATTCAATAGGCTTTTCTCGTCTGTAACGAGTTCACCTTGTTTGCCACCTCTGGCATTCTCATTGAAATCCACACACGGTTTATTTTTTGGATCTATTATTCACATTTTTTTAGGGTAAAAAAATAAATAATAATCGCACGGATAAAAGAGAAACGTGGAAATAATGACAAAAGACAACACCACCACCACACGGGCACACAATTGGTCGTCAGATCCCCAGTTTAAGAATATTAAACACAGTAATTAGGGCTGTGCTGTGAAAGTGACTTACTACGTGCAGAACTTCCTGCACTTAAGAGCTTGGCACTCTGTGTGAACTCTCTGAGGTGTCAGCGCTCATATCTCCCCTCTCACCTGATCAGAAAGGCCCTGCACCAGAGCCAGGGAGGTGGTGTCGGGGAGGGCAGGCAGGAGACTCCAGGCTGTTTGCATGTGTTGTTTTTCCATACGTGATCTCTATACCGATGCGCTCAGCATACATTTTTGATGAACCATCAGCACATCTCTCTTTCTCTCGGACACACACACACACAGATTTCATATTGCTTTCCTATGAGCTATTTCTGTGCTGCATATCTCTAGCAGCTGAGAGGGGCTGTGGTTTAGGAAGGTCGTTGTCTGTGCACTGGCAGTTCTACAGTCTCTTGGTGTACGTGCTGTCCTGACTCCACTGTTGAGTTCTTGGTCTTGGGTGCTACTAACATAGCTAGCATTGAGGAGAGCAGACTCTTACAGTAGGTGAGGTACAACATTAAAAAGTGGCATATTGTACCCCTGATTCCTGTTAGAACGCTCAATTGAAATCGCATCGCTATCCAGTGACCACCGTCTTGTGATGCTCTATACACACATCAAATCGGTTCCCTGTCGTATGTCACCGATCAAGCCCAGTTCACAACATTCTTACGCACTTTTTCAACTTCCACTGCAAGCCAGGTTGGGTTTTTATACAGTAGGATATTACCATCCAAGAGTGTACGAGGTTTTACATTCAGACATGGGTGTAAATGAATACTTGGCACTGTGTATAGTTTTCTAGCAACCGTTCTGACAAATAGCGTTCTTATTGGAACCGATTGCCAGCGGCGTTTTGAACCAGCTTGCCAGTCAACACGCTGCACGGCTACACAGACAAAGTGGAGGGGGGGTTCAACACACACATTTAACTTTTCTATTAAAGAATGAAATGGGGGATTGTTAGAGGGATTTCTAGAAAAGGACAAGCGGATTTATCCATTCCGTGCTTTATAAATGCTGAGCATGCAATTACCCCTGTAATGGAGGCATTTCGTCCAAATTGGAGCCATTACAGTGATTTAACAGTGCGTGGATTGGGCCTGGCATTTGCGAGGATGTGTACACACGGGGAGCTGTGGAATGGGTGTTTTAATCACAGCGTTTTTAGAGGCTGAATGGTGGAACACACTGTGCAGAACGCTGACCTGCCACAGTGCAGAACAACTCATTAAGGCCCACTTGGACTTCACTCTCTAGCCTAGTTATTGCTGTTTTTTGTTGTTGTTCCCCCCCCCCCATGTGTATTATTCATTTTGAATTTTATGTTTATTCGATTTGGAGATCATTTATTTACATGGAAAGAAAGTGGTCTTATTTATCTGAGTTTCTTAACTGTTATTATAGGAAGATTGAGGAAGTAGCGCTTTATGAGGGAGAGGTTGCGTTGGAAACTGTGCTCATGTCGGCCATCTTGGCTCCAGTGTATTCCTCGCCGCATGGTGTGAGAATATTGGTATGGACCAGTAACTCAGAGAGGAGAGTGTGCAGTTGGGTTCACGGTACTGTTCTGGGAAGCTCCACCGCCAGATCCGATCCACCAGCACCGGCTGTCCCTTTTAAAATCCGGACTATTCCAATTGGACATAACGGACAGCACCGCATTTCAAAACCCATAACTGAGGAGAGGCAGGATTAATTTTGGATTTCCTGTGTTTGGGCTGGCGAGAGGCAACGCACCGAAGAGACGCTGGGTTGCTCTGGAAGGGAAGGTGTTTTTTCGAGGAGGAGCTGGGGCATGATACAGCAGGGCAACTGGCACTGGAGATCTGAAATATATTCCACAACACAAGCTACCCTCTGCTTTGTGGCTTACCTCTGCATTTTGACACGAAAAAAAAGAAGAAAGAACAGTGAAACCATTCGCTGTCCTCGTCCAGATGTTGTCGAAGCTCCAGAATAAACAGCGTCTCTTTCTTTGCTGTCCCGCCCTTCAACCTCGTCGTCAGCTGGGAAAACACATTTAATGCGTCTAATGCAACCTCAAAGACACCTCTGGAAGAAAGGAACTCTTCAAGTTGAAAGCGTCGAGCATTTTCAGTATTTCGCTGTGACTTGAAATGTAGCAAAGCCTCTGTTCTCT